>NW_010357109.1:6124-101316 GCF_000414095.1 Morus notabilis
TATTTAGAAAAAAAAAAAAAAAAAAAAAAAAAAAAAAAAAAAAAAAAAAAAAAACAGTCCAAATTAATTTAAATTGGCTAGAGAAAAGAAGAGTTGGTTCCTTTTTATTCAATGAATTGCAACTAGCTTTTTCCTACTCTTTCTTATTGGCGAGGAACATTAAATATTTCATCATTAAACAAACTAAAAGCTAACCAAATTCTTATCCACTATGCAAAAGCATAGATTGGAGTTCTCTTTATTTAGCACACTATAATTGATGTTACTGTGATTTGGTCAAAGAAAATAAAAAAAAAAATCATGATGTTTTTTTAAAAAAATAATAATTTATTTAACAATTCATCACTAGATCTTTTTATTTTATTTTGATACATATTGCTATTTTAATCATGTTCCTAGTTATAAAGTGGTAATTATATTTTGCGCTCCTCTTAAGTTGATATTTAAAGGGAGAAATGGGGGCAGTAATCTTATAATGATTAAAAAGTGGCATAAACCTTTATACTCTTCCATTAAAAGGACCTCTAGATTTTTCATAAATATATGTCATTGAAAAAATATATATTACCTGTGATTACCACTGATTTTTAACAAAAATTGTTGTATTGGGATATAGGACCGGTGCGGAATTTTTTGTTATAATTAGTGAATCTCAAAGATAACTTATGAATTCATAACTAATTAAAAAATTGTGGTGATATTCACTGATATGTAACAACATTTCTCATGTCATAAAAGTTTTAAGATTAAGAAAAAGGCCTATGCATTGACAATCATGATATCTGAAGATTCTTAGTGAAAAAAAAACAAAATCATGATTTACAAACACGTACAAATACGTACAACAAAAAAACATACAAATACTTTTCTTTCAGAAAAAAAAGGGGGGACATGCAAATACATAACTCTGTATTTTTAGTGTTTCATAATTATATAGTCGATCGAATAAATAAGCAAACACTCCTTTGCTTCATCGGAGTAAAATTTATCTGCAATCCACTCAACAGTCTCAACTTATGTGTAAAATCTCTTTAATCAGTCAAATAACTACTTTGACATTATTGCCCCTACTATTTTATTTGAGATTCTCGAATCTCATTCAAGATAAAACTTTTTTTTTTTTTGTATTTTTACATAGTGGGGTGATTGTGGCAACTTTATAATAAAAACCACAACGTAAAGTACTAAAAGACAACTCATATACGATTGGTGCTGAAGAAAGGAAACACAGACTACTTTTCCTTCTCTTTACTCTCTAGCCAGTCATATTTCTCTTGGAAAAACCAAAAAGCTGATATTTTTAAACAAAAATAAAAAAGAAAAGAAAACGAAAATCTCAAACATTTTCTTCTTGTGTTTCCCTGGAAGCCAAGAAGAAAATAACACTAAAATTGATCACCCCAAATAAAAAAGTTTATACATACTAATCACTACACCTTTCTGCTCATGGATTGTCCTCTCGCTCCAAGCTTAAATATCACTTAACAATCTACGGAGATCGCAGGTTAAACGGTAAAGAATCTGACTCCATAGTTTCGTCAACTAGTATATAAAAAATATAAAATCGCATCTAACTCAAATCATATTTTACAGGCCGCTATGTCGCCACCACCAGTGGTATACTAATCACTAGATTTAGTTTTGAACTAATCATTTTCACATAACATCTTTTAAGTTCATCATACAGAGCAGTATATATATACCTATATTACGTATAGATATATATATATAGAGAGAGAGAGAGAGAAAGCTTTCACTTTTGAATGATTACCTCGTGAATGGAGTGTTGAGGGTGGAGAGAGAGAGGGAAAAGAGGGCAACCAAGAACGCTGAGGAGGATTTTGAGGTCAGACCTTTTGGTGAAGACGAGAGAGAGATGGGTTTTGATCCAGTTCCGCCATGTCTGACGCATTCCTTTCTTTGAGCTGTTCGCAGAGTCGTCTTCTTCGTTTATGGGTTCCTCCGAAAGTGGCTCAAGTCTACCCATTTATTTTTCGCCGCTTCTAATTTGCTCTGTTTTCTTTTTTTGCGTTTTCAGACAAGAAAAGAAAACGCTCAACTGAGAGGAGAAAAACTATACTTAAAGAGAGAGAGAGAGAGAGAGAGAGAGAGAGTTGTCTCTGTTTTTGTGATTGTCAAAGTCTTCACACCACGCAGATTGAGCGCGTGTACAACATGTGCACCAATTTAGAAGGGCATATTGATCCCTCTCTTTTGATGTTGGCGAAAATGTCCTTAAACTCTACTAATGTTGGCAATTAAGCCTTTTTTGTCTACTTCTATTAAATTTTTGACAGAACCCGTCACGAGTACAACATGTACTCCAATTTAGATGGGCATATTGGTGAAATAATTTTTAATCTATGATTTAATTGAAAGAAAATGTTGCAGTTCTCAAAAAGTAAAAAGTCTGTTCGGTGAGGTAATTTTTGAGAAAAAAACTCAAAAAAAGATAATTTGAGTTATAATTTTATTCGAGTTCATATTCTTTTAAATTTGAACTCGAGTTTAGAATTAAAATTCGAGTTCAAGTTTTTACTTCAACTCGAGTTCAGAAACTCAAACTCAAGTTAATGAACAGTATTTTTTTATTCTTAAAAATACTATAACTTTTTCGTTTTAATTCTGATTGAAATGATTTTTTTTCTATGCGTTGACAACGAAAATACGAATAAAACTAGACCCATATACCCTATTAAAATTTTTCATCAGTATTGAGTTTTTATTAAAATACTATCTAAAAATAAATTTAAGTTTTGACTTACTCAAACACAAACTCAAAAAAGATTCTTATCTCAAATCATAACTCAAATGTACACAACTAAACACAAATTCAAGTTACAACTTCAACTCAAATTATAACTCAAACTCAACTCAAAATCTACACACAAATTACTTAACTCAAAAATATCAAAAAAAACAAGGCAAAAGAAACTCAGAATTAAAAAGTTAAATACTTATCTCAAAACGTTCGTTAACTATATTAATAGAAAAAAATGATCTTTGTCGGTGACCCCTAGCTAAGCGGAGGAGAGCATATCTGATCGGAGAAGAAAATCGACACGCGAGGACGGCGTGGAGGCAATGACGGTGCTACGAGCGAGGAGGGCTCCGAGAAAGAGGAAGGTGTTGGAGGTGAGGACGTTGGGCAATGGCGGCATTGTCTGAGCGTGGGTGTGGGCAGTGGAGGATCGGGCGATGACGGCAGGATAACAGAATTTGATCTTTGCCGGCGATGGCTAGCTAAGCGGCGGAGGTGATCGCGGTTTTGTGCAATAAGAATAGCGTTATCAATAAGTTCCTTCATTGAGATTCGTGCTTTTTGCGTCTTGATCAACAAGCAAGCAAGCTATATGAGTTCATTATTTAAATAATCAGCAATAAGAATTCTACATAAACTTGAGTAAATTCCATTACTGAAATTTGAAGTTTAAGGATTACGAATTTCTAGCTCTAAAAAAAGAAAAAAAAATAAAACCTTTTTTTTGGGTGAGGTCAGAGGATATTTTTATCTTTTCTTGAGAAAAATGGACATGTGATGGTCACATGCAAGATTCTGTTATAAATTAACGGAAAGTAGACGAAAATGGCTTAATTGTCAACATTTGTAGAGTTTAAAGACCTTTTCGTCAAAATTTAAAAAAAAAAAATTAAATTGTCACCTATTAAAGAGATTAAAGACTAATGGTGTCAATTATTTTTTTTATGGACGGTGATTAACTGATTTTAAATGATCTAATTGTTGAATTAGGAATATATTACGTGTTAGGGATAAAAGTTTATTAAGTTTATTCCTAACTCTGTTGCTGGCTTAAATTTTGGAATATGGTAAGTAAGGTTTTTTTTTTTCTTTTTGCTTTTTACGTTGAGTTGTCATTTTTTGGATATTCTTATTTTATTTTATTATTAGCCTTCGTGCCTGGTATAATTTTCGTAATTTTTCGTTTATTAGTGAATTAGAGTGAGAAGTTTAATAGATGACTTTTTTTTATTAATGAGTGCAAACTTAATAGAAATGTGTTAAGGACCCGTTCATTTTATCGATTCGAGTTTAGAATTTGAGTTTTGTTACAGTAAAAAACTCTCAGAAACAGTCACATTTAATTTTTTTGCTATAGTAAAAAACTCTCACATAAAATCACATTTTAACCCGAATTAAAAACTCAAATCAGCAAACTAAACGGTTTTATATCAGTGATCTTTTCTTTATAAAATTTGTTTTATTAACTTGAAAAAAAAAAAAAAAGAGACAGGAGTGCAAACTGCTAACAAAATTTAAGAAAAATACAAGATTTTGTTTTTCTCGAGATTTGATTAGTTTTTTTGAAAGTCAATTTTGCATAAATGGACTTTTAGAATTAGCTGAGGAATTAATATTCGAGTTGGTTTTGTTTGTTGTAGTTGTTGTTGACTCTAAACTAGTGTAGATCATTTGCACGCTTGAAAATCAGTTTTGCATAAATGATCTTTAATAAAAAAGGGAACTTAAAAAAAATGAATTACGGATATTTTTTTATTTTTAACTATTAAATTTGTATATAAAATTGCCTATTATACATATTTTTTTAATATAATTTTGATCTAATTTAACAATTAAAAATTGATATTACGAGTACAACAGGCCTACAAGAGAAACTCCTAAAATTATGGGAATCCAAAGAACAAAGATAGAACCCCTAAACGGTAAGGATTCCAGCAATTGATTTGCCTTTAATAATAATAATAAACATTAGTCCTTTCCAAGAATTAGAAAAGAAAAAGAAAAGAAAAGGTTTTTTTCTTCACCTTTTGGATGGGCTTGGAGACAATGGGGTAGCCCGGTAGCCCATCTTTTGAAGATGGGTCTTTTCACGTGGGAAAGAGAAGCTGTAATATTAAATAAATATATTTATTTTTTCTTTTTATTACATCTTTAGATAAGTCTATTATCAAAAAGGAGTAATGATAGTGGCAAGTTATCTGGGTTAACAGCTTTTGGCTAATTACTTTCATTTAATTTGTACTTGCAAATAAAAGGGAGGAAAAAAAAAAAAAAAAGTTGAAACTTTAGGGAATGTCAGGGACATGCACATGCACTAGACAAACTGTTACACCCACACCCAATTGCACCAAATACATTTATAATTTAGTTGGTATTATTAAATACATCACATGCACTAAGCTTTGGTTAAGATCCATAAAACACAAGAAGTAAGTTTAAGCAAGCGAGAAAAGAAAAAAAAAAGAAAAAGAAAAGAAGAAATAGTAACAGCAAGGGAAACTATATTTACACCCCAAATTTTTATCAAGGCATCCCAAAATGTTTAAATTTTTATTTATTTATTTATTTATTTATTTATTTATTGCTTTTGAATAACAAAATCTCATATAATTCCACAATTACTTTTATGTAATTAAACTATTTCGTTATAAAGATTTTGCTTTCTTTTTCTTTTTGGCCGACTTTCCATTTGAATATTTTTTTACTCAATTTCATTTAAAATTGAAATCAGATTTCATACGTTTATTCCTCGAAAATAGTTACCTTGAAATCAGAATTTAAATTACTGCTAGTTTAAATTTATTTTGCTTGAAATTAGAATCTACGAGAGCTTCTTAATAACGTGATAGACAAATCTAGGTATAACATCGACGCCAACGAAGTCATATTACGAAACAAAACATGTTCAGAAAATAAAGCATAAAAAAAAAAAAAAAAAACGAAGAAACACTCAATAAACAATCAGTAATTAAAATTATGATGATATCAAGGAAACCCTTTTGCTTAATAAATCTATAAAGTCTGATTTTAAGTTCAAATGAAATTGAACAAAAAAACTTCATATAGAAAGTTAGTGAAAAATCTTTTTAACAAAATGGTTTAAACATGGGGTGCATATAAGGGTAATTATGGAATCATACAAGATTTTATTATTCAAAAGCAAAATTTTTTAAAATTTAATCATTTTGGGTGCCTTAATAAAAACTTGGGGGTGTAAACAAAATTTTCCTAATAGTAATATGTTTGACATGTGAAAATATAAAATGTTTTTTTTACTATTAAAAAAATTGAAAAACCGAAACCGATCGTCTATCAATCAACAAACTGCTTATATAAAACCGACATAATCGATCAATGGGACTATTGGTTGGTTAACCAAACCACCTACTGCGTGAATGGTTCGGTCCTTAATTCCAGCATTGCAGGTTCGATTGAAACAGAACCGACCAACGCCTTATATTAAAAAAAAAAAGTAGACTAAATAGTTGGCATGCACCAAACTCCTTGAACTAGCATTAGATTGCTCTAAAAAAATGGCTTTACTTAATAGCAAAATACTTCTAATAGTGCCTATATTTTTGGACATCAAATCATACTAAATAAAATGGTATAAACATCAAACAATATTCTCATCACTAAATGTCGATGATAGTCAAGAATTTTGGATTTGGGTATATTCTTTTTCATTACACTTTTATCTGCTGTATAAAATGGGGTGGGAGTGGGACGAACAAAGCAAACTTTTCCATTTCTTTTCTTGTTTTTTTTTTTAAATGTAAATATTTCTTTTCTTACTCCATTCGGTTCGTTAATTCAAGTTTTTAATTTGAGTTGAGATGTGATATTATGTGAGAATTTTTTACTGTAACAAAAAAAATTAAATGTAATTATTTTTAAGAATTTTTTACTATAATAAAATTTAAATTTTAAATTTAAATCAATAAAAAAAACAGGATCAATTTAGTTGTACAATAGATGTGGGGATTAACACTGTAAGAGCTACGTGACCATATGGCGCGTGAGAACATTATTTTGTCTACCAAAGCATACTTTTTATGTGGTTAGATATGAAGAAAGAGCTTTAAAGGGAGGTAACTCAGGTAACGTGTCAACATCCTGTACTGCCTGCAATTATAGCTATTCTGGTAGTTTGGTAACTCAAAAATATTTCTATAATTCATTTCAAAAAGAAAATAATAAAGATAAGAAAGAACAATAGTGCATGCTTTGCAACGTTAAAATATTAAAATCACGTTAAAATAAAGGATATGTTAAACTAAATTTAACAATTCAAAACAAAATATTAATTGTTAAAGTCTAAAATATATATGTAATAATATAACTTTAGAGTAAGTAATCTTTGATAAATGGAAATTCTTTGGTTTGGAAACTCTCCTGATGTTAATTTATTTCACCAAAAAAAAAAAATCAGAAACGTGCTCCATTTATTTTTATAATTATAGTCCGTTTAGTTCACTGATTTGAGTTTTTAATTAAAGTTGATATGTGATTTTATGTAAGTTTTTTATTGTAGTAAAATAGTTAAATATGAATGTTTCTAAAAAAATTTTATTGTAACAAAACTCGAATCGATAAAATGAACAGAATCTAAATAATTTCAAACAAGAGTTCCTCAACTTTTAGGGTGCACTAGTGTTTTTTTTTTTTTTTAATATGAAAATAAAAAATGTGATTCCACTTATATCTCTGATGTCCTAAAGGCTAGAATTTTTGTTCACAAGTAGTTAAATTCTAAGTTAATTGCTCTTTTTATAAAACAAACTGCTTTTAAAGGTTTTTTTCCCCCTTCAAGATAGGAAATTATGAAATAAACCAACCAAATCACCAAAACACATTTACCGAGCACACGAGATGTTGCTGAAAACTCTTCTATAATGTGTGTCCAAACTGTTTGTGGTTTAAGGAAAAATTTGTTGATAGAAGGAATGATGTACTTTTGATGCCTTTCAAATCAGACACAAATGAAATTGGTATGGTTGCATCATTATTTTTGTGAAATTACAAGCATCATCAATAATATGATGACTTTCTTGCCCATAAGGGACAAATTCCATTAATTGTGTCCACAAGGATGAGTACGAGTTGGATGAATAAAAATGGGATTTGCAAATGGCGTATGACATATACATGGAGTTTGTCTGCAGTGATTTATAAGGACATTATTTTCACGTAACATATGTATAAGTGAGAGATATAACACGAAATATATTCAACGTAACACTGATGTTATAGAAATGCAATAATATTGTTGGATAATTGAGAATGCGTTTACTTCACATGAAAAGGAAAAAAAAAAAAATAGAACGAGTGTTTATTTACAAAATTAAAAATTATAGTTTGGTGGACTCTATACAATATAGAGATGAAAAAGAGAATACCAATTTTTTATACTTTCATTAGTATTGATTTCTTATTAAAAAAAAATGAATACCACTTATACACCCTTGATAAGTTTGCAGGTCATAAGCTAATAATTATTTAATTGTGCACATTTAATAAATTACAGTATTATTATTTCTGAGTTTAATAAATATTAGAAAGGGAATAAGATAATTTCACATTAAAACATCAAATAGATCAAATAAATAAGTAAACCCTAAAAAAGAAATGAGATTGTGTCATTCATCCTTATTTTTTTTTATTATTATTATTTATTATATCATTATATTTTTTTTAAATTCCTTTACGGTTTTATAAATAGGCCCTAAATTTTTTGGTGTTACACATTTTTTAATATTAGTATTACGTTATTTAAATTTGTTACATTTATCGCCATGTAAAGTATGATTCTTCCATACTATATACATACATATTATATATTGTTGACTGTGGATTTCAGTCAATAAGGAATTAACTCTCTGAGAACACTCGCGATAATCTCTCACGTGTTAATTAGGGGTTAGTGATGGTGAATAAGTAAATGAGACAAGGGTTTATAGTGGTTCGGCTAAATTTCTTTGCCTAATCCACCTGTGAGAGTTAATTCCTTGTTGATTGAAATCCACCGTCAACAATTGGCGCTAGAAGGAGAGCCTAAACCCAGAAATTGAATCCAGCGAAAAGCAGTAATCATGGAAATCCAGCTACCAAATCCCCGAATTAAGTGATAGATGATGATCTCCTCGGGAAAAGCAGGGGGTCTCTCATATATACAAGGGTATCGTTCATTTCGCTGATTCGAGTTTAGAATTTGAGTTTTGCTACAGTAAAAAGCTCTCACAAACAATTACATCTAACTTTTTTGCTACAGTAAAAAGCTCTCACATAAAATCACATCTCAACTCGAATCAGCGAAATGAACAGGGCAAGGTCTATTAATAGAACCATAAGAATTCATTAAGTTTTTTAGACACACACACAAATACTCTACTCTAGAAAGCTTGTAATCTACAACATATTAATGCATGCACAAGTGGATTAGACAAAAAAATTTAGCCGAATCACTATAAACCCTTGTCTTATTTACTTATTCACCATCACTAACCCCTAATTAACACGTGAGAAATTATCGTGCGTGTTCTCAGAGAGTTAATTCCTTATTGATTGAAATCCACCGTCAACATATATATATATATATATATATATAAATTAATGATGGTAATGATGGGATTGTTTATTTAGGAAATTGGGATAATAGCTATTCACGAGGTCTGTGATTCTCAAAGAGGCAAGTTGGTGCCTGAAAAATAAACTTGAGCAGAAGACACCCCACACTCATATTTTTCCTATTTCTAGTTCTAAGAAATGGGACGGACATAATTACCACCAAAATCATCCAAGTTAGGTCAATTGCGCGAAACGAAAAAGGAAAATGTTATTTATCACCACCAAAATAATGGAATTATCACATCCGTGACAGTTTATCAAAATAGTTATATGAGAATATAAGATATACATACATATGCAGTAATGTGTCATCACCTTTAGTCTTTAATATTAAAAATAAAGCTAACTTCTTCCTTTTTTTTTTTTTAATATTCAATCGGCAAAGAGAATTACATAACAAACCTAAAGTAATAATAAACGAGTGTCATTCATACAACTGAATAATTTAAACGCACTCTTAACCTAACAAAGGAAATAACTCTTTTAATAAGTGACACGATAACATAATTCGGCCACATAAAAAAACTCAAGATGAGTCATGTCATAGTACCAAAATAGATCCAGGCCACACAACATAGACTAAGAGCAGTGGAGAAACCACCTTGTAGTTGAGACAAAACACTTAGTAGATGGAAAAGCTATCACTCTTATTACATCACTAACATAAACAAAAAACATAAAAATTATAAAAACTTTACATAAATCTCAAAAGATCAACCCAACAAGATCAAACCCATCAACGCCGGAAATATGTGAAGCATAGTAGGAGCGGCGCTAGAAAAAAGCACATGAAACAGTGACGCAAGCATTGGAAATACCGGGTGCATGGATCTCACGCGCCGTCACCAACATACGTCGACTGCCACGTGCACCGATCCACCTTCCTCGCCTCCCTTCTGCGACCTTGTTCCTGGAATTTCAACGGAATCCCGCAGCGAACGTGTCCTATGACTACCCACACTTCTGTCAGCACGAACTCAACACTGGTGAACTCCACGATCTTCCCAAAGAACTTTGGAGGCCGGCAACCCGCCTAAAACACTGGACCACCGACCCTAGAATGCACACTCTCTCTCTCTCTCTCACTGGTGAACTCCACGATCTTCCCAAAGAACTTTGGAGGCCGGCAACCCGCCTAAAACACTGGACCACCGACCCTAGAATGCACTCTCTCTCTCTCTCTCTCACTGGTGAACTCCACGATCTTCCCAAAGAACTTTGGAGGCCGGCAACCCGCCTAAAACACTGGACCACCGACCCTAGAATGCACACTCTCTCTCTCTCTCTCTCTATTCTTGCTTAACTTCTTCTCTCTCTCTCTCTCTCTCTCTCTCTCTCTCTCTCTCTCTCTCTCTCTCTCTCTCTCTCTCTCTCTCTCTCTCTCTCTCTCTCTCTCTCTCTCTCTCTCTCTCTCTCTCTCTCTCTCTCTCTCTCTCTCTCTCTCTCTCTCTCTCTCTCTCTCTCTCTCTCTCTCTCTCTCTCTCTCTCTCTCTCTCTCTCTCTCTCTCTCTCTCTCTCTCTCTCTCTCTCTCTCTCTCTCTCTCTCTCTCTCTCTCTCTCTCTCTCTCTCTCTCTCTCTCTCTCTCTCTCTCTCTCTCTCTCTCTCTCTCTCTCTCTCTCTCTCTCTCTCTCTCTCTCTCTCTCTCTCTCTCTCTCTCTCTCTCTCTCTCTCTCTCTCTCTCTCTCTCTCTCTCTCTCTCTCTCTCTCTCTCTCTCTCTCTCTCTCTCTCTCTCTCTCTCTCTCTCTATTCTTGCTTAACTTCTTCTTTTAAATATCTTAGACATATCTTTAAAGGCAATTTTTATGGTAGGATCACTTATAAAAATTGTCAAATCTATATCAAAAACTATTATTCTTGTTGACGATGATATTTCACCAACAACCAAGAACCCAAATTTTGAGTGTTCAACTTGGATAAACGGATTTAAACAACGAAAAAGAAAACACCAAAAAGCAAAGTACAAAAGAAAATCAAGCAAAAATGAAGAGTTTTATTAATCCCCTAAGGATACACACTCAAGTTTTCTCTATCAAGGTACAATATTGGTAGAGTAACACTCATATACAAAATATTTCGAACACCTTCTTCATTCCTTCTCCACCTATTTATAGACCTCCCTCTCTCCTGAGACGACTTCCCTTCATGGGTGTGCTCGTCGAACGTGAGTGTAACCGTTCTGCCCACGTTCACCTTCTCCATCTCTCTCGCACTCCTTAGGACTTGATCACCCTTTCCATCTATCTACATGTGATGCGGTGGTTGCTCATTCTTTGCTCATCGTGTGATGGTTAACCATAACTGTTATCTTCGTTTTTCACGTGATAAATTAAGGATGGAAGAGAAGAGGGGGTCGGACTTATCCTAATCCGTCCTGCTCTTGAGTAACTGTCTTAAGGTACCCGAGCTTAAGGCACTGAGCTCGAGACATTCAAACTCAAGGTGTTGAGCTTGAGGGAATTTGAGCTCAGGATATTTTTAGCTCAAGGTATTGAGCTTAGGGGAATTGAGCTTGGAGGGATTTGAGCTCAAGACATTTTAGCTCAAGGTATTGAGCTTAAAAGAATTTAGCTCAAGATAAATCCTTAGTATAACAATTCTGTATACTTTTTTATTATTATTTTGATGTAATTTTGACTAAGTTGAATTATAAAAAAACATGCGCTAGTCTACTATATCAGAGCGTATCCGAGAAAGACCTGTCTTTAAGAGCTTTGGATAAGTTTGCTTATTTTTCTAGGGAACTGAATAATGTCTGCTGCTTCAGAGGGCTGTAAAATTTCTGAGAATGTCGTATGGGAAATGCTAAAATGTGGGTCTTGAATGGTGTAAGAATTGAATAGGAGAAATGAAATATCAAGTAATTTAAATAAAAAAGGGCCATAAATGATGGGAAAAATACGTAGAGTAATAGTCTAGACTGCTAAAGAAGATGGGCTTGTCCCACAAATGTGAAATACCATTTCTATCACTATGAAAGCATCATTAAAGTACAACCATACAAGGATGCCCCTTTCCATGCCTTTATTGAAGAATACTTAGTTTTTAAGGCATGGCCCACGTACACCAAGCAAAATGTACTCACAATTTGCCTCTAGCAATTAAATGAAATAATTAATACATGAAATCATATTGCCCGTCTGTAATGTTTATAGGTGTCCTACATTTGAGCTTCTTTTTCTTTTATTTTTATTTTTTTGTAATAATTAAAGCTTAATAATCTTTTCTGTGACGAATTAAATCATAACAAAATAGTTTAGAGTGATCCCATTGATGATCATGCTAAAAAGTTAGAATAATTCAAGTTTCTTTATTTATTTATTTTTTATAGTCTCAGAATCTGCTTTTGCCTCATTAGTAATTATTAATAGAATTAATTTTATAAATATCTCATGAACGTCGTATCTTATTTTAACATGCCCCTGAATTTTAAAAAGGATTCATTTCACTCTCTAAAGTATTAAAATGGTTCAGAACACTCTGTGAATTAATGTTTTTCATAAATTTAATAATTCAGGAAGCAAGTTAACTTAAAATTAATAATTTGAGGGGCATTTATAAAAATATAAATAGTGTCATGTCATTAATTTATTAATTTTATAAATGTAGGAGACATTTTGAATTAGATACATACTTTTAGAGATTGATATAAACTCTTTTCAAAGTTTAGAGGGCGTGTTAAAATAAGATACAAAGTCCAACGAATATTTATGGAATTAATCCTCAACACCAGGTTTTTGAACCAGATTTCACAGCTCATCTTGTTGATGAGAAAAATAGCGTTTGCAAGACTACGGTGGCTGATTTAGCGGATTAAGAGAAAGCATAAAATCTAAGTGGTTTCCTATCAAAAAAATAAAATAAAATAAAATCTAGTGGTTTGATGAAAATTGACAGTTTTGGCACTTAATTGCTTAGAGAAAGATGGAGATAGTTGCCCTCAGACTCTTGCATTTAGTTTGGATTTTTATTCTGTTGTTTCTACAGAGTTTTCCTAGATTTATCTCCCATTTTGTAATTAAAAACCTCGTTGATACTTTAACCTCTGGTTTTTGAAAAAAAATAAATATCTCTTAAAGTGCATGCGCCTTAAATTTTTATCTTTTACTCTTGATTAATACTATTTAGTTAAAGAACTATATTAATTAAGATTAGAAATAAAATCTTAAAATAACACATTTAAAGGGTGAGTTTACCATTTTTTTTTAAAACGTCTAGTTTTTTAGGGCAATAACCAGACGTAAGAGGTTTTAAACTTGTGACAAAGTGTTTTTTTTTTTTTTTAGTTTAAGATTTTGCTTAATACGAAATTAAAATTCTAAGCTTAAAACTTTCTATTCATTGATGTAAAAATAACAACTCACTAGACACATGAATTGATATTAGTACTACAAAAATGAAGGTTATCTCTAATCAATGAGGTTCTTTTCTCTCTCTCTCTCTCTTAATTTTCATAATTAATTGGATAGAGATATCCCTAAAAAAATTATACAAATAACAGTCTCTCCATACCTTACATTAAAGCCACTTGAATGTGTGCATCGCATTGTTCACAAGATTAATAAGTCATAAGAAGTTTTATAAGCTGGACCACATTTCTATATCCACCTCTTTTGTGACTTCATATTCAACTTGGCCCACATGCACATCCCATTTGAAGCGGTTTACTTCCTGCAAACAAAAAAATGAGAGAACAAGTTGTTCCACGTTTTGTTGTCATTGACTTAAAAAAAGTCTTTGCAAAAAGGACCCTAAACTATGGCTGCAGGGTTCAGTTGGAAAGCTGAGCCAATTGGTACAAGAGAACGTTATGCACAAACTCAATCAAATAACGGCTTGCTTCGTTTCATAATTCGAATAGCAGCTCAAATTTTTTTTTTTATAATATTTTTTCTCACAAAAATTTAAATTTAATTTTTTTATTATAATATTTTTCCTTACATATATTCAGTTTTCAAATCAAGTTCTCAATTAAAATCCACAAAACTTACATATACTAAAAAAACGTTGTATATAGATATGTGCATGAACAAAAATGCATATAGTACATTCTAAATAATATATGTATGGAAATTAAGATTTATTGTGATGCTTCTATTCAGAATACGGAGTTCCTATATCTGGGCCCCACGCTTATAAGATTCTGAACATTATGAGTAGTCGTACTAATATCATTGGTGCCGTTGAAAATAGCATCAAAAGTCCAAATACAAGCGAAGGAAATGTAAAAAAATGACTTGAACTAAAAAAAAAACCCCTCTCATATATTACTCTAGTTAAGCTTGATCACTAGTGGAGGGTAAAAGTTGCGTCAAGAGAGTAGGCCCCGTTTACTTCACCAATTCAAGTTTAAAATTTGAGTTTTGCTACAGTAAAAAGTTCTCACAAACAATCACATCTAACTTTTTTGTTACAGTAAAAAGTTCTCACATAAAATCACATCTCAACTCGAATTACAAACTCGAATCAGCAAAGTGAACGAACTACACGTATACAAGCTTTTACTTCAATAAATCCATCAGATGTTCAATTGCTTGACCTAAAAAATGTTATAAAAAAAAACATTTCAATGCCACTCACAAAGTAGGCCAATAATGTGGAAAAGGAAAAGGGTCTATGAGTTTAAAAATTATATCCGATTCTTGATCTTAAGTTAACTAAATAAGCATGAACTAAATGAAGAGAATTCTCGTATTTGTAGGTAAAACAAGGAACACAAGCAAAGAGGCATAAAATTTGATCTCAATAGCCCAACTCCAAGCCCAAGAAGCAATAATATATGGTTTACTTTGGTTCGGTTCAATTCTATTATTTATGTCATTAAGTGCTATTATAAGTTTTTATTTTATTAATTAAATGATAAATATTTGTTTTTAAATAGAGTGATTTAAATCATATTTTTTTACCACCAGTGGTATTTCTGGTATTTTCTCTATTGGAAACAGATAAAGAAATCCACATAAATAAACCGTTAATGTCCTTATATGTTTTAAGTTATTTGTGATCACTCTAATTAAATTTTTTTTTTGGTAGTGTGGACTTTATGGACAGTGGTTCGGTTCAATACGAATATATTCCAAAAATATTTTCTAAAGAGATATTAAGTGACGGGAGTAGCCTTCAATCTCAATAGGAGAGAAATGTTATACCATTTTTTTTTAAAGATAAATAACATGAAAAAATGTACTTCAATATATATAAAGAATTTTACAATATGAAAAAAAAAATTGTTGATTTGAAAAATCATATTTGCATATAAAAAACTACTTTAATATTTTAGTTTTTAATTATTAGTAGGATAAGATTTCCATTATGAAAGAAAATAATACATCAAAGTTGAAACTTTTTATCTGAATTTGTGGTAATTAAATTACAGAAATGTTGTATCCGCCTCTCTGCGTACGACGACGGAGCGGAACTGAGAGAACTTCCTTGCGGTCACCATTTCCATTGCACATGCATAGACAAATGGTTGCACATCAACGCTACTTGCCCTTTATGCAAGTTCAACATTTTGAAGGCGAGCAATCAAAGTAGTAGTGAAGTATAGGAAATCTTTATTTTGGTATGCTTAATGAGGGCATATTCCCATAAAATAATAAAAAAAACGAGGGCATATTTTCCTCATTCCTCTGTATCAGAGCAACTCTTTAGGTTAGTTCACGATCTCTAGAGTGTATTACTAATTTTGTTTGTCATTTCCTCTCCTCATTTCTACGTCGCTAGTAGTGTATATGGCTTAAGTAAGTTAAGAAACACTTCGATTGCGTTTGGAATTGATCCCATTTTTATTTTTCACGTTTTTTGAGAAAGAAAAAATGAAAACGCTTTCAAAACGACATTTGACGCAATAAAGACAAAAAACAGAAATAAAAACGATATTTTGATTTAGTGTAAAATAAGAGAGAAATGAAAAATGACTTTTAATCATTTTTCACTTTTTGTTTTCGTTTTCTCCTCTATCAAGCAGAGAGAGAATAGAGAGATATTAATGGGTTTTTTTACACTGAAAAATAATTTCTTGATGAAACTATCAAATGCATTTTTAAAAATGATTTCTGTCTGAGATTGAAAAGGTTTTCATTTTCATTTTCATACAAAAAATAAAATCATTTTGAAACGAGTTGCAAACGCGTCATTCGTTTCCAAAGTTGATTACATTGTACACCCTCCTTTTTCCTTTTGCAGTTTTATCAATGTTCACTATGTGTAAATGAAAGGTAAATGCTCTCACTAAAATTTGTGGCAAAAGTAAAGATAGAAGTAAAATTTCAAAGATTATATATTATGCATGATAAATAAAAACAAAGTATATCAAAATGAAAATTTCCATTTTGATAAGCTTTGAGTGTTTATTTATTTATTTATATATTCTTTTTCACTTAATTCTTTAGAAAATTATAAGAATTTTCTCAACCTCATTTTAATTTAATAATTTTACCTTTTACACATATAGAGGTTCCAATCCTTGTTCTTAAAACAAGTTCTCATTCTTTAATTATCCACGTAAAATTAAATTTTTGTTTTTTTTTTCTCTTTCATTGTTATTACTACAGTTTATTGTCATTTCAGTTTTTCCATTCAATTTCTTGGCAGAATTAGATGGGAGGGAAATTTTCACTAACTTCTCATCTTTGGGAGATAAGCGACACATTTTAAAATTTGACGTCCAAAGTAAACAAAAAAAATAATTAAGATTTTGGGAAAATGTTTAACATTTATTCTTTATTCATTTTAACCGGTTTCTCAACTCATTTTATTAATATGTTGTTTTTTATGGAAATTTTATTAAGGGAAATTGTATGAAAGACGATTACATTTGAAATTTATGGAAGTGAATAGCCAATTTACTAATGTATTGAAATTAATAGGCCATTTCATGTTTTCAATTTTCATTTTTTAATTTTTCATTTTTTTTCTTGTGTTGATCTTTCATTCTTTGTTCTTTCTCTGTCTACTCTCTTGTGTATATTTAGGATTTACCATTAAAATTTATACGGTTATTAAAAAAGTGATGCTAACTTGATAAATTCTAAATTTACCGAGTATATTTAGGATTTACCATTAAAGTTTGTACATGCTAACTTGGTAAATTCTAAATATACTTGGATTTATCATTAGAATTTACACGATTCTTAAAAAAGTGATGCTAATTTGGTAAATCATAGATTTACCGTGTATATAAATGGTTTACCATTAGAGTTTGTACATGCTAATTTTTACTATTAGAATTTGTACATGCGAACTTGGTAAATCCTGGATATATCTGGATTTACCCAAAATATTTAGATTTTACATTAGAATTTATATTGTTCTTTTTCAAGTGATTTTAATTTGGTAAATCCTAAATATACCTGAATTTACCATGTATATCTAGGGTTTGCCATTAGAATTTGTACAGTTCTTGAAAAAATAATGCTAACTTGCAAATTCTAGATATATTTGAATTTACCGTGTATTTCTAAGGTCGCATCTACTTTGTCTCTTGAACTTTTTCATAGTTCCCTTCATACTACTTTAAACTTTGAATTTTTTTCATTTTGAAAAGTGTAATGTTAAATGATAAATATATTATGGAAATTTTTTACATATTTCAACAAAAAAGTGACAAAGTGTTTTAAGATGAATTTGTGTATTTTAGATTAACTTTACCGATATCAGCATTTCTGTAAAATCTAGGCAATTGTTATGTCTTCTTAGGAATCAAAGCAATGAAATAATTCTAATAGAAACAAAAATGATAAAAATGTCATTAAATCGTGTTTAGAAAATCAAGAAAAAGAATAAAAATGGTATTGGGTGATCGAATAACTATGGGTGTGAATGGGCGGGTACCAATCGTAATCTAATAGAGAGAGCAAAGTGAGAGAGATTTAAAATTTAAGGTGGTATAAGAGGAGTTATGAAAAAATTCAAGAGAGAAAATGAAAAAAATTTTAAAGTTTAAAGGTAAAGTGGAAACAACCTTAAAGTTCAATATCTGCCTTTATCTGTTTAAATAGTACCGAATATATACTTAAAGGTGCGTCCTTAGTTGTTTAAAAAAGCGTCTTGCCATGTGACTTTTAAATATGAACTTTATTATACACGTGTCTTTATTTTATTCCTCTATGGACTCAACTGTTGACACATGAATTTTATGTTTTTATAATCAGCAAACACGTGCTTAGTTTTCTTATGTTGGCAGATGTACTTTGTGTTTTATAATACGCAAACAAAAGATAACTACTAAAAAAATAAGAGATTAATCCCTATCTTTTTGCCCTTTTTCCTACCCTCAAAGTATATAAGGGTTTAATATATGTGTACAATTTTAACTCTCTTTTCTCATATACTAGTTAAGAGCAGCACGTGTGCTAGGCAAAACTGTATCTAATCTAAATTTATTATATATAAATTAAAAATGAAAACTTTTATATGAAATCAATCTCTCAACAGTAGTCTTATTCACATGTAAAACTTTCGATCTTTATTTATTTTAAAAATAAAAAACTAAAGAAAGGTCATATTAGAGAACACCCACGAGAGACACCGGAGACATCTACTTTAAGATCACATTACGATTCAAATAAAAATTTAGAGCACATTTTAATGAATGAATTAATTAAAGAACCTCAATTCCTAACTGTTGACTTAATAAATTATGCTACTTTATATACATAAAATATACACAAGACTCTAGAAATGCAATCTAAGAGAGTTTTAACCAAAAGAACATAGTTTAGAGTCGCTTATCAGAAAATACCCAGCGCACAAATTATAAAATACACTTCAAAAAAAGAATTCATACATAGTTTATACAATCAAGAGATTTGTGTTGAGTTAAAAAAGAGAGTGAGAGAAAAAAAAGAAAGAGGTTTACATTGAAAAATTATGGAGAACCAAAATAGTTTTTACTTTCTAGCTTCAACACGTTTTATCTCCTTTTTTTTTTCTTTTTTTCCCTTTTGACACGTTAATTTTAACTTTTCTAAATGTTGACACGTGAGAATATACACAAGACTCTAAGAAACGCAATAGGAGAGGCTTTTAACTAAAAGAGCATAGCTTGTTGTTGCTTATCAGAGAATACCCATCACACAAATTATAAAACACGTTTCAAAAATGGAATCAATACATAGTTTATACAATCAAGAGATTTGTGTTGAGTTAAAAAAACACAGAGAGAGAGAGAGAGACAAAAAAGAAAGAGGTGTACGTTGAAAAATTGT
Source organism: Morus notabilis (assembly GCF_000414095.1). Classification (NCBI taxonomy): domain Eukaryota; kingdom Viridiplantae; phylum Streptophyta; class Magnoliopsida; order Rosales; family Moraceae; genus Morus; species Morus notabilis. The sequence continues at coordinate 25,723 of NW_010357109.1, forward strand.
GGAGAACCAAAATAGTTTCTACTTTCTAGCTTCAACACGTTTGATCTCTTTTCTTTCTTTTTTTTTCATTTTGACATGTTAATTTTAACTTTTTTAAATGTTGACATGTGAGAATATACACAAGACTCTAAAAAATGCAATCTGAGAGGGTTTTAACCAAAAGAGCATAACTTATAGTTGCTTATCAGAGAATACCTAACGCACAAATTATAAAACACGCTTCAAAAAATGAATCGATATATAGTTTATACAATCAAGAGATTTGTGTTGAGTTAAAAGAGAGAGAGAAAAAAAAAAAAAAGAGGTTTACGTAGAAAAATTGTGGAGAACCAAAATAGATTCTACTTTCCAGCTTCAACACGTTTTATCTCTCTTTTTTTTTTTGACCTTTTCACACGTTAATTTTACTTTTTATAAATGTTGACATGTGGAATACTTTTCTGACCAGAAATGAATCCAAAATGTGTAGAGCAAAGTAATGGAGCCCAACATCTCCTTCTAACTTTCCTCTCTCTTTCTTCTATACTTTCGTTTCCCTCCTCTCTTTTGTCTTTGCAAACGAGGGTGAACAATTAACACACTTTTGATTTCGAAAAAGAAGAGAGAGGCTTGTTAAAAAATAAAGGTGAGGTGTTAGATTAGTTTTCCCAATGAAATTGTAGCAAAAGGGTTCAGGTTTTTCTAGGATTTCAACTACAAAAAAATGGATTTTCATTATATTAATTTAGTTTTTATTTGAATTTTAAGGAATCATGGGTTATTTAGATGAATTTTTCTGGTATGATCCAACCAACCAGAGGTTGGTAATGTCGTTTAAAAGGAGATTTGAGAGCTTTTGATGTTGGGCGAACTTGGGTCTAAGTTGTTTGTTCCTCGTTTATGTTTTTGTTGTCTTAAGAGTTGGTCGCCCTCGTGTTGTAGGATGCCTTTCTCTTCTTAGTCTTGCGATAGATTTTTACTGTTTCTTGGCGTATGTTTGCGCCCTTAATGATATTCACTCATTTTAGGGGAAAAAAAATTAAGTAGTGGAAGATCACTAGAAAGAAGCTAAAGAGATATAAGAAGAGTCTCAAATAAATTTTTTTTTAAAAAAAAATCTCATTGATATATATATATATATATATTTTAGGAAAACCTTGATAGGTATTTTAGTAATAGGAAGTCTCAATTTAAAAATTAAAAAAAACCTCTTTGATAGGTATTTTAGCATTTCAATTATAAGAAGAGTCTCAATTTAAAAATTAAAAAAAAAACCCTCGTTGATAAATATATATTATTTTATTTTTTGGGGAAAAACTTGATAGGTATTTTAGCGTGCGAGTAATAACACTAACAAACAAACAATGATAAAAGGTGGTGCTATCAAGTGAAAACAGTCTCCCTTCTCCAACGGCTACATTTTCCCTTCTCTTGTCGCTCCTTTCGTCTTTTCAATCTCTTTCTCCTCCTCCTCCTCTCTCTCTCCTCCACTTCTTCTCTCTTTCTCTCTCTAGATTTCACAGCCATGAAACACTTCACGCAGCCAAGAAACGCAATCTTGAGGGAGACGACGATAGAGTCTCCGGCCTCGCCCAACCCTAGCGCAGTCAAGCCCCAGCCGTCGCGGAAGCAGAGCGGCTCCAAGGAGAACGCGCCAAGCCCCGGCCGTCGACGGAAGCACAAGGGCTCCAAGGAGAACGCTCCGCTGTCGGATCCGAACTCGTTGCCCCCGATTCCGGAGCACTCGCCGGCGATTTCCACCCTCTTGACCTATACTTTCTCCCAATCTCTTGTCGGACATTAGTGTCGCTGGATAATGACCAGAGTTTTCACCAGCAATCGTCGGACCAGATTGAGTCATTGTTGAAGGAATGATAGAAGTTTTCCCAAACAATCGCCGACATTTATCTCTTTCTTCCTCATTAGACCAGATCCACCATTGAAGGTTTGCTAGGGTTTTTCCAAAGAAATCGCTGCTAAATTCTCTCTCTTCCTCATCTGACTAGAGAGTTGCAACTTCTGGATTTTTGGTAATTTTTCCCTCTCTGTGTTGTGGATTTTTAAAGAAATCGCTGCTAAATTCTCTCTTATAAACACTTGATTCAGTTTCTCTTAAGTTCTCTTATTAATCAGTTATCGATAGTTAATTTTGGTGTTGTTTTGATGCTTGTGGCAGATGTTTAAAAATCAGTAGTGACTTTTAGTGTTGAACAATTAGATTTAGGCATATAGAAACTTTTCATTGCCAACAAAGTTTAGAGATATTATTGAGACTATTGGAAGGAATAAAGTAGAAGTGACTATATTTAAATCTCTTTTCTGTTCAAAACCGAAGGGGAATTACTTTAGATTCCTCATTCAAACTAGTTATGTCACTGCTCCTAATCTAAAAACCAACGTTTCAGTTTGTTAATTGTTGTATAAGATACTATCTGTAACAAAGGTAAGTTTCTATACTACTCTTAAGTGCCTTTTATAGGTAAATGCAGAAATCAAGGGTGCTGGTCGAATTCTTCTTTTGGTTTCTTAGTTTTTGTGGCTTCTTTCAATTGTGAATTGGTTTTTTTCCTAGGTTGTTTGGGCTTCCTTTCTATGAATCAATTGTTGGTACCGGATGAATGACTTTTAGCTTTTTGTGTTGGGACTTATTGACTTTTTTAGTGCTAACTACTCATTTTTCCATTTTTTTTTTCTCTCATCTTCAGAGAAGATGGCACATGGCACAAGTGATGAATAAGTTGAGGCTCTCATTGCCCAAAGCTTGATGAAAGCTTTATATTAGCTCTCAGGTAATTTTACAGATACAGAGATAAACTTGGATGAATGGTTGTTGTTCTGTTATTTGTGTTTTGCATAGGGCAATGTTAGAAAACACATTTGTGCATGTGTGTGTCTACTACAATTAAAGGAGAATACAGGGGACGAAAAGAGAGAATTGCTCTCTTATTTTCTTATTCATTCCAGAAAACAAAACACATTTAAATAGACAAGAAGAATACTCGGCTAACCCTAGGATCCCAGGGATTTTATTCTATTCCTTGATTCTTTCCTAATTTATTCAAAAAATCAAATCCTAACCTAACATTCCTGATTTACCGACACTCCCCCTCAAATTGGTACAAAGATATCAATCATGCCCAACTTGCTCACTTGAAATTCGAATGGCTGTCTCAACAGGCCCTTAGTCAAAATATCTACAAGCTTTTCTTTTATGAAGTGTCTATCAATCTCAACATGTTTCGTCCTATCATGTAGAACTGGATTGTGAGCAATACTGATTGCCGCTTTGTTGTCACAATACAATTTCATAGGAAAACTTATTGGTCTCTTAAGTTCTTCCAAAACTCTTCTTAGCCAAAGAACCTCACAAACTCCTTGAGCCATTGATCTAAATTCTGCCTCAGCACTGCTTCTAGCGACTACACTTTGCTTCTTGCTTCTCCAAGTAACTAAATTGCCCCAAAGAAATGTACAGTAGCCTGATGTTGACCTTCTATCAGTGACCGAAGCAGCCCAATCAGCATCTGTATACACCTCAATTCCTCTCTTCTCATTTTTCTTGAAGAAGAGTCCTTTTCCGGGTGTGCTTTTCAGATAACGAAGAATTCGATACACAGCTTCCAGATGTTCTTCATATGGGGAATGCATAAACTGGCTCACCATGCTCCTAGCGAAAGCGATGTCGGGACGTGTATGTGACAAGTAGATAAATCTCCCAACCAATCTTTGGTATCTCCTTGTGTCTGTTGGGACGCCATCTTTTACATCTCCGAGTTTAACATTAGCTTCTATTGGAGTATTTGAAGGTTTGCAACCACTCATTCTAGTTTCTTTCAAGAGATCTAGAATATACTTCCGCTGCGAAACCACAATGCCCTTTTTCGATCTTGCCACTTCCATTCCAAGGAAGTATTTTAGTTAGCCTAGATCTTTAATCTCAAATTCCTTGGCTAGGCTCTGCTTCAGTCTGCTCATCTCCAGTCAGAATTATATCATCCACATACACAATCAAGACAGACATCTTGTCTTTGGTAGACTTCTTTGTAAAGAGGGTGTGATCTGATTGTCCCTGTGTATATCCTTGGTTCTTAACAAACTTTGTAAATCTCTCAAACCAAGCTCTGGGAGACTGTTTAAGACCATATAGAGACCTCTTTAGTTTGCACACCTTGGTTCCAAACTTCTCAGTGAAGCCCGGTTGAGGTTCCATGTAGACTTCTTCCTCTAAGTCTCCATTCAAAAAAGCATTCTTCACATCCAGTTGATTCAGAGGCCAATCAAGATTAGTAGCCACAGACAAGAGTACCCGAACTGTGTTTAGTTTTGCCACTGGAGAAATAGTCTCTGAGTAGTCCACTCCGTATGTTTGAGTGAAGCCTTTAGCCACAAGGCGAGCCTTGTTTCTTTCCAAAGATCCATCTGAGTTGTACTTAATGGTAAATACCCATTTACAGCCAACAACTGTCTTTCCATTTGGCAGATCCACTTTCTCCCAAGTAGCATTCTTCTCCAGAGCTCTCATCTCCTCGAGGATCGCTTCTTTCCACTTAGGAACATTTAGAGCCTCCTGGACACTATTAAGAATAACCACACTTGACACTTGTGAAATAAAGGTACAATATGAGGGTGAAATATTCTCGTAAGACACAATTTGACAATGGATGTTTTGTACAAGTCCTAACACTTCTTCTCAGAGCAATGGGAAGATCAAGCTGACTAGAATGGTTCGACTCATAATTACCTGGAGGATTATGCTCAGGAACTATTGACAAATCATCATGAATGTCATGTTCTAACCTTTGATTAGACTCTTGGTGGTGCTGGGGGATAGTGCCTCTTCTTTTCTGCGCTTGATACTCCTTTGAATAAACAAGACTTTTAAACCGTTTCGCACACATCTCTGTTGTTTCAGTATTTTGATTCTGCGATGGCATTACCACAGGTTGTTCATTTTCAACATTTAATTCATTTGTTTCCACTGATTTTCCTTCGGGTAATTGTTTGTGGGAAACATCGTCTTGAATAAACTCAAACATTGAACCATCTAGAAATTCATCTTCACTAGAACTCTCCCCCTGAAGATGGGAATTGTTGTAGTAGGGCTGTCCTTCAAAAAATGTGACATCCATAGAAGCAAACATTTTTTTGGAAACTGGATAAAAACATTTATACCCTTTCTGATTTGTAGGATAACCTACGAAAACACACTTATGTGCCTTTGGATCAAGCTTAGAACGTCTAGGATCATGATTATGGACAAAAGCTACACTTCCAAAAATTCTTAAGGGAATATCTGTTATTAGCCGAGTGGCTGGAAAGCATTCATTGAAAACCTTAATTGGTGTTTTAAAGCTCAAAATTCTTGTAGGCATAAGTGGCTGTTAAAACTGCTTCTCCCCAAAGGTACTTAGGAACCTTAGTTTTAAAACTTATAGCTCTAACAACTTCAAGGAGATGTTTGTTTTTTCTTTTAGCCACCCCGTTTTCTTGAGGTGTATTGGTACAAGAACTTTGGTGTACAATCCCTTTTCCAACAAAAAAATTCCCCAACACATTGTTAAAAAATTCTTTTCCGTTATCACTTCGGAAAATTTTAATCTGAGTCTGAAATTGTGTTTGAACCATATTATAAAAATTTTTAAACACTGTTTCAGCATCGGATTTTTCTTTTAAAAGGAAGACCCAAGTGACTCTGGTATGGTCATCAATGAAAGTAATAAACCAGCGTTTTTCAGAAAAAGTTGGCATTCGAGAAGGACCCCAAATATCACTATGAATCATGGTATATGGTTTCGATTTTTTATATGGTTGAGATGATTTTTTTCCAATTCACAATATTCACATCGAAAAATAGAAGGATTTTTATTCATGAATAACTTGGGTAACAAATGCTTTAAATATTGAAAATTTGGATGTCCTAATCGATAATGTCATAACATAATCTTACTGTCACTAGAAACAGAAATAGAATTGAAACAGGCCTGCTGATCTTGTCTTCCAAAAGTTGATCATTATTAAAGAGGTAGAGACCACTATCCAGTTTAGCACCCCTAATCATCTTCCCCGAGGTTAAATCCTGAAATTCACAACGAGAAGACCAAAAATTAACTTGACAATTATGATCAAGAGTCAATTTACTGATAGACAAGAGGTTATAGGACAAATGGGGAACATGCAGGACATTTTTTTAGAATTAGAGAAGGGCAAATGATAACTATTCCTTTCCCAGCAACCGTAGCAAAGGGGCCATCTGCAATTCTAACTCTTTGATTCCCTGCACAAGGTGTATATGAAGAAAAAAAATTGTGAATTGCCGGTCATATGATTGGTAGCACCTGAATCTAATATCCAGGAGCCATTAGATTTGGTGCAAGCAACGGGTGTGCTAGAGAACAAGAGGAGTTAGAGTTTCCTAAAGATTGGGACTGAAACATTTTTTGTAGGTGCTCTATCTGTTCCTTTGTAAAAGGAAGGGATGCTGATGGAGATTCCTGCTCTGGATCCGTGCGGCTTGCTTGGAATGCGCGGACATCTCCCCCTGGCCTGGTGTCACTGCCGGGTCTTTTCTTCAAGTTTGCTGGTTTCCCGTGTAGTTTCCAACAATTTTCCCGAGTATGCCATGCTTTCCTGCAAAGGTCACACCAGGGCCTCTGCTTACCTCCACGCCTGTCTCCTTCTGGCTCTGTGCCTCGAATTACAAGAGCAGATCCCTCGCCATCTATTTTTGGTTCATCAATGTTTTTCAACATCACATGCCGCCATGCTTCTTCTCTACGTAACTCCGCAAATACTTCTCTTATCGTTGGCATAGGTCTTTTCCCTAATATACGTCCTCGAACCTCATCAAGTTCTTTATTCAAACCAGCCAAGAACACAAATACCCGGCCTCTCTCAACCTTCTTTTTGTGCCGAGCACTGTCATTCGAGTTCTTCGAACATATCCAATTCCTGCCACACTGTCATCATATCATTATAGTAGGCTGTTACCTCATGGTCACCTTGTTGCATCTTCCACATCCGAGTGTTCAACTCGAACAATTGTGAGTGGTTGTCTAGATCAGAATAGGTTTACCGGACTGCCTCCCAGACGTCACGGGCTGTCGGCAAGAACATGAAGGGCTTTCCAACAACAGGATCCATCGAGTTGATCAGCCATGCAGTCACCATGGAATTTTCTGAACGCCACTGCCTGTATTTTGGATCACTAGTGGCTGGGGGTTTTACTTCTCCATTCAAGTACCCGAGTTTCCCTTTGCCATCGATCACCAACCGTACAGATTGAGACCACTCAAGGTAATTCTTTCCATTCAATTTGTGAATGGTAATTTGAAGGGAATGCTCAGAGAAGGAAACAGCCGGAGTTGACTATGAAACTGTCCCCGATGAAGCCAACCATGGCGGCTTTAAAATTCATAATCGAGCCCTAGGCTCTGATACCATAAAGGAGAATACATGGGACGGAAAGAGAGAATTGCTCTCTTATTTTCTTATTCATTCCAGGAAACAAAACACATTTAGACAAGAAGAATACACGGCTAACCCTAGGATCCCACATAATCAGGAATTTTATTCTATTCCTTGATTCTTTCCTAATTTATTCAAAAAATCAAATCCTAACCTAACATTCCTGATTTACCGACAACAATGGATAGTGGTCTGAAACATAAGTGCATTATTTCCTTGCTAATTTCCATCTCAGGTGTTCTCCTCTTTTTGATAGTTTTCCTTCCTTGGATTTCTAGGGAGAGGAAAATGTTAATTGTTTTCTAGAATATCTAATTATGTTTTCTCCAGGATAACATAAGTGCATTATTTAGTGGGTAGATTTGATTGTAGAGGGGACCAATTTCTTTCATCGTCACTGACCTAGGTTGAGATCAGGACCACATAAGATTGATCACTGTTTTTGCATCTTGATTCCCCTGAGTTGTCACTGTCAATATCTGGTTTAGGGTTTATTCTCTCTTTTCTCTCGTTAGATATATAGTTGATCTTGTTCCTCTTCTATTTTGCCCCTTTTCTCTGGAAGATCTTATATTATATATATTTTTTCATGTTAAACAAGACTACCGCATGGTTGCTTGTAGAGCCCTGCAAGGACTTTAAAGGAATCAATCTCCCTTAGAAACAGTTTCCTTGGCTATCTTAAATAGAGAGGCGGGACAAGTTACCAGCTAATAAAAGAGATCACAGACAAGGGATTGGCCTGCATTTCATGATAAGGAAGCTACAAGTAGTCCTTTTCCAGGTGATTTGGTATGTGTTTGTCATCTTGTTTATTTTCATTTGCAATATTTAGTGTATAACGTTAACTTTGAACGTAGTTTTTCTCTTCTTGTCATTGAACTTTGAACTTAGTTTTTCTCTTCTTGTCTTGTTCTCTTTTTGGTGTTTCCTAGCATTTGTGAAAAGTCCAAATTTTGTTTCTAATCTTTGTTTCTCTATATTTTCCTTACTTCTCTTGCCATGGGTTTTGTAGAAATTCGGATTAAGTATTTAAAATAGTATCTGGATTTTTAGGGATTTGAAATACATGTAGATCCAAAAATCGTAATTGATGATGTGGAGCCAACATCCGTGGATGATTACAACGATGGTGATCCCATGTTCGAATATCTAAATTGATTTTTAGGTAAATTGATGTTCGAATCTCTCTCCTTCTCTGAGCGAAATTGTTTGATTTCATGATAGTTTAATAAGAATTTTCTTTTTCCTATCAACTTCACTTTTCTTATCACTAATGGTGACAAAACAACCAGGAATCTAGAGTTTTTGCCTCCTATAGCAGTCATGACATTTGAGTGAGTAAAAGGAAAGGAACAAGCGGGGTTTTGGGGGTGTACTTTTTTCACTGAAAACAAGGGAACAATCCTTTTTAACTTTTTTTTAATTGTTATATGTGAAAACTCCCATATTGACATATATAGACTAACAATACTTTTTTGTAGTTGGGTCTGGCTAACCTAGTGCCTTGGAAGTATGATCTCCTAAGAAAAGCTGCTTCTTAAGATATAATTATGTACTATATATCAGATTTTATTACTAAAATTGAACTATTATTCAAATATAGGTGTACGCAGAATTTAGCCTGGTTAATATTTGCTTTTAAGTTCTTCATTTTCTATGTATTTCAAAGGAGTTATGGAGGTTTGTAGGGAAGGTCTAAACAACCTTCCTTTACTTCCTCCCTCAGACAAGCCGCATTCAACCTTATTGGATTATATATTTCAAACATCTCTGTTATGCAGCAATCATTTCATACAATTGTGTTGAATTTTTTACTTTATTCTTACTTAATATTGATTTCTGATTTTTGCTTCAATTCCCTTATTTATAATTTTTAATTTTTTCCAGGTCCAATTTGAAGTCTTCAATAATTTTTGATCCTTGAACTTCATCATGCCTTACTTCTTCTAGGCAGTTTGATAAATCTGTGTTGTTTTTTAATATCACATGATTTATTCTTGCTTGTTCCATGGATAGAAAAAGGTATTAATGGTTGGATCTCTATCCACCATGGATTGTATCTATTTTAGTTGCTTTCCGATTGCTCAAAGTAATCTATGTTTTAGAAGTTATTTTATTAAGTTTTTCATTTTTTTAGTGTCTCTTTATGAGAGTTTAAAAATAATCTATTATTATGTCTCTTTATGAGAGTTTCATAATTAAAGATGAATTTTGTTATTATTGTGCTATACATATGTTTCTTGGTAAATTACATCTCTTGTTATTCGTTCCCCTTTGTTTTCATTATTTTGGCGACCTGCACTAAGTACGAACAAAAAAAGAATGGAAGGGTGTTCACTCTTCTATTTACATGTTTGTCTTTTCCGAGTTGAAATTCGCCACTTTACACGATCTTCTCAACCATGTTATCCTTCTATTAAGATAAGTCCCATTTTACTTTCTCTATATTTTTCTATTTTTTTGTTTGTATTATTATTTATTATATATCTTGTTTTCTATACTAATTATGCTATTGGTGCTCTCCCAGGTATAAACTTTTCTCAACGGTTGCTGCAATCTTGTCTTTTTCTTGTTCCGGAAGGTTTGGTTAATTATCATTTTGCTCTTTGTTAAAGGCCAATCGTGGTTTACCTTTCATGATTCTTGGATAAGAAAAGGACATTAATGGTTGGATCTTTGTCTGCCACAGATATATCTGTATTTACAGATACTTCTACCTATCTTAAAAAAGAAGAAGATAAGTTCATTCTTTTTTTTTTTTTTTTTTTTTCATTTGATTAATTTAGTTCTTTTATGTCATCACTTATATTTTTATATTTTGCAAGTCCAAAATGATGTCTCCATCAACTTCATGATCTCAGGATCTTTATGTCCTTTTCTTCTTCTGGGGAGTTAAATAAATCATATGTGTTGTTTTTTATATCACGTGATTTATTCTTACTTGCTCTTTAGATAGAATACGACATTATTTGTCCGGATTTCTCTACCAAAAAAAAAAAAAAAATCAAATTGTTTGTAAAATTTGAGGTTTCAAATTGTTTATAATTTATGAACTCAAAAGTTTGTAGTTATGATTTACCCCATTTGACATTTCTTTATGTATAAATTCTTTAGAAACCAAAGAGGATTTTGAAAAATGAGTTGAATTTCTTGATTATAAGGAAATTGAGTTCTATTACGGAGAGTTCTCATATTTTCAAATAAATACCTGTTTGGTGAGCTGCTTTTTTTGTTTTCCAAATTGTAAACTGATATGATGTTTCACATTCTAAAATTTGTGGCTTTTCTTTTCCTTGCGTGTTCAGTCTCAGAATTTTTGTTATTATTATTCCTACTATGGATTTCAAGGTATTAGTGCAAATGAGGCGACCACCCAAAGACAAGGATGAAGAAGGAATGATAGTTTTGAAAATTTCTAATGATTCGTTGATAATCAATGGGAAAACCTTTACATTCGACTCTGTTGCAGATAGAGGCAACGCACTTAAGGCCTTCACGGATACGTGACTTTCTTCATATACTTAAATGAATAGTTTGCTTTAAATGATTGACTTTGATCACAACTTTCTGTTGCTGCTAGATAATTTCTAGCTTATGGGAGCACCACTTGTTGAAAATTGTATGACAGGGTTCAACATTTTCATTTTTGCATATGGACATGTATGTTGAATTTGCCTTTGTTTTGCTATGTGTTGTGATATAGAATATGCGTAACATATATGAAAAGTGATTGTGGTTAAGACGGGATGTGGGAAATACTTTTACGATGCAAGGCCCGGCTAAAGCAATGTTGGATTGAAAGCATTTCTATCAATCAACAAAGTTTAACTCCTCAAGTTTTTGAGCATCTCTTTGCTCGTATAAACGAGGTAAATTTATTCTGTCTTTTGTATTGTTCTAATCTTATTTTATATCATATATCTGCTGGAAGCTGTTTGTGGAACTTCTTTCTACGGGAGCAAAACAAGAATGCTGATAGACAACTCAAGTATCAGTGTCTGTCTCGCTATTCCTTTTTTTGAGGTAGATTTTTGGTGTAATTGGCCTATTTTAACTTTATAATTTCTTCCATTAACTCATTAATTGATTTTTACAGATTTACAATGAACAGATTATAGATTTATTGGATCCTAATCAAAAAATTATTCAGGTGAGGAGGATTGTTTTTCTTTCCCTTTTTAGAAGTTCTCCTTATGTACTACTCACTAGGGCTTTTATCAACTTTTTTCTCCAGAAAAGAGAAGATGCTAAATCAGGGATCTTTGTTGAAAATCTCACAGAGGAGTGTTTACGTACAATGTCAGATGTAAAGCAGCCTTTAATGAAGGTTTGTTCTATAATGCCACGTAGTTAAAATGCATTTTTTTTTTTGATTAAGCTTTGAAACTTTTGACGGTAAGAACCCTTAGAGAAAGCATGTCTTGCGTTACCTCTAGAAGTTTGCACTCAACCTTTTTCGAACAACTTGGTTGGCTCTCTCAAGCATCCACTTAGTTGATAATTACTTCCCCCTATTTCTGATTTCATTGATATATATTTGGTTATTGATGATTAGAATCTCTGCATTCAGCTGCAGCTAAAATAAAACCTTACATTCAATTAGTTGCGATCTATGTTTCTTCTGTTACATTGAGAATATCTATTTGGGCTAATTACATTTAGTTAAGGTAATATATGAGTGCATTTTATAACAACAAACAGTTGTTTTCTTTTCCTGCTTTTTTTTTCTTGTTCTTGTTCTTGTGCTTCTTTGGTTACAATAACAATAACAAAAGAGAACGTAAGTTGTTCATGCTATAAATATGTCTTCAATTTCCATCTTTAAGTATGTAAAATTTGAAAAAAAGGTGAAAATAAAATTAGTCAAAAGTGGATTAACAACATGAAGACTATATTAGCTCTTACAAAAAAGAAAATAAGTCAGCATTAAGTGCTATTTGTCTAACATATTAAAGAAACCATCAAAAGACTTAACACATTAAAGAAAACACGAAGATTATGTCAAACTAAAAGATATGAAGAGGAAATGGTATACCGTCCATCTAGCTTGCAATATATGTCACTGATGGAGTTATTCCTTATTTATTGGGTGTGCTCATTAGCATGTTATGATTTGCATCAAAGAAGTTAGTTTCTTCAAATTTTATTCGAAATATCTATTTTATAAATTTTTTTTTAATTGAAATTTCTTTCTACACCAATTGAGAGAATGAATGACCAACCATATTTCATAATGAACTTGTTACGTCCATCTAAGTTAGGGCCGGCAATATGGGTCACGACACGACGACACGACTCGAAAACGACACGAATTTTACGGGTTAGGGTTGAGAAAAAAGAGGTTCGGGTCAGAATTGGGTCGACCTGAAATTGACACGAAAAATACGGGTCAATTTCGGGTTGGACCCGCCTAACCCGAACACGACACGAAACTCGTAAAAAACTAAAAAATACATATATTTTTCATTTCATATTTTAAATTTTATTATGAACTTGTGATATCATGATAGTTATACTCAAAATCTTATACTATTATTTGCTTAATTTCAATGGATGTTATTGTAATTTAGTGTGTTGTGAATTTTAAGTTATTTCTAATATGTAAAAAACTAAATAAAAGTATACAATTTTCGTGTCAATTTCGGGTTCACGGGTCAATTTCGTGTCACGGGTCATTTTCGGGTCGTGTTGTGTCAGCTCGTAAAGTGGTCGTGTCGTGTTCGTGTTGCGGTTTTTAAAAAATTTCGTGTCACGGGTCGTGTTCGGGTTGACTGAAAATTTTAAAAAAACGATCAAAACACGACACGAACACGACACGTGACACGAATTGCCACCCCTAATCTAAGTACATCTAGTAATTACACTTTGTCAGGACTGCAAATCGGAGGACAAGTGCAACTAGCATCAATGCTGAGAGTTCCGGCTCGAACACTGTTTTCACTTGTGTTATGGAATCGTGCAAGGTGCAGCCAGCCATCCTCTGTTGGACTTTCTTGCTGCTATATATATATATATTTGATTATTGTTGTTTATTTAGCAATGTTTATCAGATTATCGATATATTATAATTGATTCTTCTCATAGTAATGTTGGGGCCCATTAATTAATATTAAACTTTTTTCCCGGTTCTAGGCTTTGTCTAAACTACTCTATTCTCTTCGTTGGTTCCTTCAATTTAATTATTCATTGCTTGATTTCTTTAGTGTATTTCATTAACCCTTAATGAATACAGATTTTAAATTTGATAGTAATTAATTTTAAAGTCTTAACTTTCTTTGCGTTAATTTTCATCTCTAATAACTTTTCCTTATAGTACCCTTTGCTCTTTAAACTATATGTAGATTTCAGGATGTCTGTTTCTTTTTAATCTCATTCGCAATGTTCTGTAATTGTGAAAATTCTTATATCATCTTATTTATTTTTATTTTGTATTAAATTTCATTTATGCTACCATTATCATAGTCTCTTTATATAAGAGTCTAAACAGTTTCTATCATTTATAGTATTCTCTTGTAGAAGTTAAACACTTGTTGTTTTAGTCGTAATTTTTCTTTTCTTATTTGTAATGTCCAATTTAATCTTCAGCCATTTTATTTGTTCTTTATTTTTTGTAATCGTTTACCTCTTCACGTTTAAAAACATAACTTTTAATTTACACTTTTAAACTCTACTGATATTTAATCTGTCTCCTTGAAACTTGCAAAACTATAATTTGATAAGTTACGGGTGGACTCGTGAACGGACTCTGCTTCCTCGTCAACCTCCCCAACAGGTCGTTCCTTCTTCCGCCGATCCACTGATGGTCGCCTCACCATCGACTTTCTCTATTGGGAAGACTTGTTTGGAGGACAATTGTTGCGACAGAGGGTAGCGCTGTGAGACTTGCACTGCCTATGACAATAATCTGACCCGGATGGACGCGAATTCAATTGTTCATCCCAACTTTTTAGGTACGCTACACTGCACTCTTTTGATTCTATTGGATATTCATGACTTTTTTCAACAAAGAAAGGCTCATGCATACCTCTCCCCTGGTTGATGTGCCCACTGTAAAAGTCATGTTGAGACTCTAGGCTATAATTTGATAAGCTACGGGTGGACTCGTGAACGGACTCTGCTTCCTCGTCAACCTCCCCAACAGGTCGTTCCTTCTTCCGCCGATCCACTGACGGTCGTCTCGACATCAACTTTCTCTATTGGGGAGACTTGTTCGGAGGACTATTGTTGCGACAGAGGGTTGCGCTGTGAGCCTTGGACTGCCTATGACAATAACCTGACTCGGATGGACGCGAATTCAATTGTTCATCCCAAATTCTAAGGTACGCAATCCAAATTACACTGCACTCTTTTGATTCTATTGGATATTCATGACTTTTTTCAACGAAGAAAGCCTCATGTATACCTCTCCACTGGTTGATGTGCCCACTGTAAAAGTCATGGTGAGACTCTAGACTACCTTTTCCTCCACTGCCCTTTTTCCTTGGATATTTGGGTTCGGATTTTGAGAGTTTGCTTTTTCTTTGGTGATTCCTAGTGGGACAGTTGATCTTTTCAATGGTGATTTTGTGTTTGGTAGAAGCAATAGTGTCAAGAGATTATGAACATCTTGCTACTACTTGGGCTTTTTCCTTGGATATTTGGGTTCGGATTTTGAGAGTTTGCTTTTTCTTTGGTGATTCCTAGTGGGACAGTTGATCTTTTCAATGGTGATCTTGTGTTTGGTAGAAGCAATAGTGCCAAGAGATTATGAACATCTTGCTACTACTTGGGCTTTTTCGCTAGAAAGGAATGACGAGTTTTTAATGATTTAGAGGGTAATGTGACTAAGGTTTGGGATATAATTAAGTATTGGGTTGCTCTTTGGCTTTTCCAAGCCTTTTTTTTGTAGAGTGTGGGTTTTCTTTATTTTTATGGAGGTTGCTAAATGGGCTGGTTGTTAATTTCTAATTGAAGATGACCATGCCTCCTACTAATTTATAGACTGTTGTAGAATGCTAAAGTTTGAGGTTTTCTCTTTTCACATTTAGAAGGTATGTGCCTAATCAGATGTCCTTTCTTTTTCCCGTTTCTTTTTTTTGTCCTCTTACTGAAACTGTCATCTCACTTAAGTATGTCTAGAGTCCTAATGGCAGAATCTTATTTCCGTTGTTTGTTGTTTGGTTTGAATACTTCTAGGTGGTAATGTTAAATGTTTCCTCAACACTGTCTAATTTTGTGTTCTATTTATGTGCATACCCTACTTAGTTTTCTATTTTATAACAAAGGAAAATGAGTTGAATTTTGTGTTTCTATTTTATAAGAGAGAAAAATGAGTTGAATTTTTTGTTGCCCTTGGTTGTATTTTCTTGTATGCTTGGGCTTTTTTTACTTTCTTTCGTTTCTTTTGCCATTTTGAGGAAACCTCTTCGTCTTTGTAGTTCTTTTTAGTTGTCTCTAATAAAGCTTTCCTTGTTTCTTTTCAAAAGAAAAAAAAATTATGGGTTTAATTGCGCATACTATATTATGCGAACTATTCTTTCTTTTTGAGGGTTATGAGGTTTCTTTTGTATTATGGATTTTTCTCGGTAATTTATCAAAAGGCTCTTTTCTGAAAGTTAAAAGCAATCTATGTTCCAGAAGTTATTTTATTAAGTTTTTCATTATTAGTTTCTCTATATGAGAGTTTTGAAGTAATCTATTATTATGTCTCTTTATGAGAGTTTTATAAGTTAAGATGAATTTTTTTATTATAGTTCTATACATGTGGTTCTTGGTAAATTATATCTCCTGTTATTCGTTCTCCTTTGTTTTATTATCTCGGGGACCTACACTAGGTGCGGGTGTAAAAAGAATGGAAGGGTTTTTACACTTCCTACCTTTTATATGTTTGTCTTTTCTGAGTTAAACTTCACCAGTTACAGGATCTTCTCACACATGCTGTCCTTCTTTTAATGATGAGTCCCATTTTATTTTCTCTGTATTTTACTATTTTTTTTGTTTGTATTATTATTTATTATACATCTTGTTTTCTATACTAATTATGCTATTGGTGCTCCCAGGTATTAACTTTTCTCTACGGTTGCTACAATCTTGTCTTTCTCTTGTTCTGGAAGGTTTGGTTAATTATGATTTTGCTCTTTATTAAAGGCCAATCGTGGTTTACCTTTTATGTTTCTTGGAGAAGAAAAGGACATTAATGGTTGGATCTGTCTTCCACGACGTATACTTCTACCTATCTTAAAAAGATAAGTTCATTCTTCTTTTTTTTTTCATTTGATTAATTTAGTTCGTTTATATTATCTCTTATATTTTTATATTTTGATGGTCCAAAATGATGTCTCCATCAACCTCATGATCTTAGGATCTTTATGTCATTTTCTTTTTCCGGGCAGTTAAATAAATCTTGTGTTTTTTTTTTTTATATCACGTGATTTATTCTTACTTGCTCTTTAGATAGAAAACGACATTATTGGTTCCGACTTCTTTCCATCATGGATTGTATGTCTTTGTACTCTCTCTACTCAAAAAAGAAAAAAAAGAAAAAAGAAAAAGTCAAATTGTTCGTAAAATTTGAGGTTTCAAATTGCTTGTAATTGATGAAGATAAGGTTTCCTTATGAACTCAAAAAGTTTGTAGTTATGATTTACCCCCTTTGACATATCTTTATGTATAAATTTTTTAGATTCCAAAGAGAATTTTAGGTTGTACTTTGAAAAATGAGTTGAATTTCTTGATTATAGGAAAATTGAGTTCTATTACGGAGAGTTCTCATAGTTTTAAATGAATAGCTGTTTGTTCAGCTGCTTTATTTGTTTCCCAATTTGTGAATTGATATGAAGTCTTATATGCTAAAACCTTTCAGGTACTCTTATTTATATAATTTATAAATATGGTTTGTTCAAGTTGTTTTTTATTTTCCATAATCCCCAAATTGTGAACTGATATGAAGTCTCACATGCTAAAACCTTTCAGGTACTCTTATTTATATAATTTGTATATAAGGTTTGTTCAAGTTGTTTTTTATTTTCCATAATTTGTGTGTGAGAGAGAGAGAGAGAGAGAGAGAGAGAGAGAGAGAGAGAGAGAGAGAGAGAGAGAGAGAGAGAGAGTAATGCTGTCAAATTTATTTTGCTTTGCTGATAAAATGTTCTTGATTAATACAATTTAAAGTTTTAAATAAATTAGATATAAAGGACCTTAATCGCGAAACAAAATTGCAAGTATAATCCTCTTCAGTACCTGTATACTTGTATTTAAATTATCATCAACTATGCATTCTCAGGCAGTAGCCTGTTTAGAATTCTTTGTTCTCTCCACTTGTATTTAAATTATCATCAACCATGACACATTACCAAATCATGTTAAATCTTTCTGTTTTCTTCTATAATTTTTAATAACCTGTAGGCCTATGAAAACTAGATTGATTCAGTTTCTCCTAAGTTCTCTTATTACTCGGTTATCGATACTTAATTTTGGTATTTTTTCGATGCTTGTGGCAGATGTTAAAAATCATTAGTGATTTTTAGTGTTGAACAATTAGATTTAGGCATATAGAAACTTTTCATTGCCAACAAAGTTTAGAGATATGATTGAGACTATTGGAAGGAATAAAGTAAAAGTGACTATATTTAAATCTTTTTTCTGTTCAAAACCGAAGGAGAATTACTTTAGATTCCTCGTTCAAACTAGTTATGTCACTGTTCCTAATCTGAAAACCATTGTTTCAGTTTGTTAATTGTTGTATAAGATACTATCTGTAACGAAGGTAAGTTTCCATACTATTAAGTGCCTTTTATAGGTAAATGCGGAAATCAAGGGTGCTGGTCGAATTCTTCTTATGGTTTCTTAGTTTTTGTGGGTTCTTTCAATTGTGAATTGGTTTTTTTCCTAGGTTGTTTGGGCTTCCTTTCTATGAATCAATTGTTGGTACCGGATGAATGACTTTTAGCTTTTTGTGTTGGGACTTATTGACTTTTTTAGTGCTAACTACTCATTTTTCCATTTTTTTTCTCTCATCTTCAGCGAAGATGGCGCATGGCACAGGTCATATGTAAGTTGAGGCTCTCATTGCCCAAAACTTGATGAAAGCTTTATATTAGCTATCAGGTAATTGTAGAGATACAGAGATAAACTTGTGTGCTAATGGTTGTTGTTCTGTTATATGTGTTTTGCATAGAGCATTGTTAGAAAACACATTTGTGCATGTGTGTGTCTACTACAATGGATAGTGGTCTGAAACATTGTGTCACAGATTGTAACTGGAAAATTGTTTCTGTGTATTGAAATAATCAGAGGTACATCAGTTATATATAGTACAGGGCTGCCATAAAGTTAAACTCGTAAAATAGGAAACTACCCTATTAATTAGGAGACAATCCTAATCATATCAAATCAGAAAATATATACAGCTAACTAATCCCTAGAAATCAGGGGTTATATTTTACACTATCCCACACGGTTTCACTAGGATAACCATATCTTTCGACACTCCCCCTCAAGCTAATGAATAGATATCTTCTATTCCAAGCTTGCTAACAATATTCTGAAAAGCCGTGCTTGGGAGTCCCTTTGTAAGTACATCTGTTAGCTGGTCTTTGGTTGAGATGAACGGAGTACAAATTAGACCACTGTCAAGTTTCTCCTTTATAAAGTGTTTGTCCACTTCAATGTGCTTCGTTCGATCATGTTGCACTGGATTGTGGGCAGTACTTATAGCTGACTTATTATCACAGTATAGTCTCATCAGAGACCTTCCCATTCATCTTCTATTCCAACCATATCTTTCGACACTCCCCCTCAAGCTAATGAATAGATATCTTCTATTCCAAGTTTGCTGACAATATTCTGAAAAGCCGTGCTTGGGAGTCCCTTTGTAAGTACATCTGTTAGCTGGTCTTTGATTGAGATGAATGGAGTACAAATTAGACCACTGTCGAGTTTCTCCTTTATAAAGTGTTTGTCCACCTCAATGTGCTTCGTTCGATCATGTTGCACTGGATTGTGGGCAGTACTTATAGCTGACTTATTATCACAGTATAGTCTCATCAGACCTTCCCATTCAACTCGGTGCAACGACTAGGAGACTCGTGTCGGAGGAGTTTTGAGCGTGAGCTACCACTCATGCAGCGGCAAGGACCTGCAACTCTCAAGGGAGCCACCAACCGCCCGAATCACTCCTTTACTCAATGGATAGCGCTTATCCTCTTTCAATCAACAAAATGAGAAATGGGGAAGAAAGAAAAGAAAGAGGTTACGTTCAGCTAGCACTAAAAAGGCTACTCCTAGTAGAAGTGGTAGATCATCTAGAATTATTTTAAGCCATAGTAACTCACATATCCCAAGTGCCATTGACCTGAATTCTGATTCTGCACTCGATCTTGCCACCACACTCTGTTTCTTACTCCTCCAAGTCACAAGATTACCCTTTAGGAAGGTGCAATATCCTGATGTTGATTTTCTGTCAACTAGAGAGCCTGCATAAACCGCGTCATTGTAAGCTTCTAGTGTCATACTTCGTCATTTCTTGAATAAAATCCCTCTTCCAGGAGTGCATTTCAAATATTGTAGAATTCTATACGCAGCATTGAGGTGCATCTCCTTCGGATTGTGCATAAACTGACTAACAACTCTCACTGCAAAAGCAATATCTGGTCTTGTGTGGGCCAAGTAAATTAGTCTTCCTACAAGCCTTTGATAGGAATTTTTGTCCACTGCCGTGTCCTCTAGAGCATCACATAACCTGTGGTTGAATTCGATCGGTGTATCAACTGGTTTACATCCCAGCTTCCCGGTTTCCTTTAACAAGTCCAACACATATTTTTGTTGCGGTATGAAGATTCCCTTCTTTGAGTGTGGCACTTCAATACCTAGGAAGTATTTTAGCTTCCCAAGCTCTTTGATGTCAAATTCTCTTTCCAAGCACCTTTTTAAACTTTGTATTCCTTCTTCATCATGGCCCGTGACTATGATGTCATCTACACACACCAATAATGCCGTCACTCCCCCTGACTTCGAGTGCTTTACAAACAAAGTATGATCTCCTTGACTCTGTTTATATCCCATGGTGATTATTACTTTAGCAAATCTCCCAAACCAGGCCCTTCGTGACTGTTTGAGTCCATATAGGGCCTTTTTTAGCTTGCACACCATCCCTTCTTTAGACTCAAATCCAGGAGGCACCTCCATGTAAATTTCATCTTCAAGATCATCGTGTAAGAAGGCATTTTTGACATCAAACTGCTGTAAACCCCATCCAAAATTGGCAGCCAAGGATAAGATAACACGTACTGTGTTCATTTTTGCAACTGGGGCAAAGGTTTCAACATAATCTATACCAAAGGATTGGGAATAACCTTTGGCAACCAATCTTGCTTTATAGATCTCCATAGACTCGTCCGACTTATACTTCACGGTGAAAACCCATCTGTGTCCAACCAGCTTCTTTCCTTTTGGCAATCTGACTAAATCCCACGTTTTGTTTTTCTCTAATGCCTCCATCTCCACTTTCAAAGCATTCTCCCAATTCTTATTTCCTAATGCCTCAGATAAATTTCTAGGGATGGGAATTACATGGAGTTTACTAAGGAAGGCTCTATAACTCTGGGACAAGTTCTCGTAGGACATGAACATGTATAACGGATGTTTTGTGCAAGTTCTGGTTCCTTTTGTAAGAGCAATCGGCTGGTCATAATCATTTGGCTCAGCTATTTCATTGGTGGATTCAGGAGAATTGGGTGGTTGAGTAATGGTCTCAGTAGGAGTGGGATTTACCTCAGGTGTTTGAACAGTAGCTCGAACAGGTGACTGAACATGCGTAGGTTGAGAGATTGGTTCTCGCCTCCTTGAATAAACCTGTAATGGCCAAATGGATTCTTGATTTCCCTTTCCTTTTACCATTCCATTTGACTTAGGTGTACCGGGTTCGGACAGATATTGAGCAGGTGCAGATTCAACATTTGAAGGCTTAACATT
This sequence comes from Morus notabilis, assembly GCF_000414095.1. Taxonomy (NCBI): domain Eukaryota; kingdom Viridiplantae; phylum Streptophyta; class Magnoliopsida; order Rosales; family Moraceae; genus Morus; species Morus notabilis. The sequence goes on from NW_010357109.1 coordinate 47,119, forward strand.
AGGTGTAGAAGACTCGGGTTGACAAGGACGACTAAGGAGAAACAAATCTTTTTCCCTATCTTCACTTAACTTATCCCCTTGAAGATAGGAATTAGAGAAATATGACTGTTTCGACAAAAGTGACATCAGCGGACACAAAGAATTTTCTTGTAGGCGGATGGAAACACTTGTACCCCTTTTGTGTGGAGGAATAACCAATAAAAACACACTTGATAGCACGTGGATCGAGTTTTCCTCTGTTTTGGGAATGAACATGAACAAATGCGACACTTCCAAATATTCTAGGAGTGAGATTGTTTGAAGCGCTGAAATTCGGGAAAAATTTAGTGAGAGATTCCATAGGACTTTTGAAATCAAGAACTTTTGTAGGCAGTCGATTGATAAGATGGGCAGCGGTTAAAACAGCCTCTCCCCAATATTGTTTTGGGACATTTTATGGAATAAAGATGCTCTAGTGATAGCAAGAAGATGGCCGTTCTTTCGTTCGGCCACCCCGTTTTGTTGGGGTGTGCTAACACAAGAGGATTCATGGATGATTCCCTCTTTTTGAAAGAAAGGGGAGAGAAACTGATTAAAAAAATCCTTTGCATGATCGGATCGAAATCTCTTAATTCCCACATCAAATTGAGTTTTGATCATGTTATAGAAATTTAGAAACACCGTGCTAACATCTGATTTATTTTTCATAAGATATATCCATGACACACGAGTGTAATCATCAATAAAGGACACAAACCACCTAGCCCCAGAGATATTAGGGACCGTAGATGGTCCCCAAATATCGCTATGAATAAGAGTGAAAGGAAAGAGAGTTCTTGTATTACTAATGGGAAAAGAGGTACGTCTATGCTTAGCAAGTTCATAGTCGTTACAATGGAAATTTTCAACTGACCCTTTAAACAATGATGGAAACATAATTTTAAGAACACGAAATGATGGATGACCTAAGCGATGATCATAGAGCCAAAGCTTGTCTTTATTGGAACTAGTAGACTCGGACAGAAATGATAAAGGCAGGGAATTCTCAACTCTCATTCTTTCACTTGGTTCTTCCAGGTAGTAAAGACCATCTCTCTCACTAGCACGTTCAATCATCCTCTTCGTGCCCTGTTCCTGAAACACACATTTGGAGGAAGAAAACGTCACACTGCAATTGGAATCTTTAGTGAGTTTTTGAATTGAAACAAGTTGGTAAATAATTTGGGAACATGGAGAACATTTCAGAGTGTAAGAGAGGGATTTATATAGACATCTCCCTGTCTAGCTACGGTGGTAATGGAGCCATCAGCTATGGTTATTTTTCGGTGACTAGGACATGGAGTGTAAGTGAGAAAACTTTTTGAGGAACAGGTCATGTGGTTGGTAGCACCTGAATCAATTACCCACTGATTTGAAAGAATTTTATCTGAGACATTAGCAACATAAGAAGAAGAGATTATACCTGAAAATGCAAGAGAGCATGTACCTGTCAAGGATGGTTGTTCTAGAGATCCCAACAAATTCTTTAACTTCTCTATTTCTTCTTTATTAAACGCTAGAAATGAATTCTGTGATCCTCCTTCACCTCCCGAATAGGTACTAACAACATGTGCTTGTCCTTGCTCATTTATATTCATTTCAGTAAAATTTTTGTTCATATTTGGGGGCCTTCCATTAAGTTTCCAGCAATTTTCCTTGGTGTGACGATGTTTCTTGCAGTACGTACACCATAAAGAATCGTTGTTGTATTGTCTAGGTGGGGCAACTTGTCTAGTATCTTCCTTTTTTCGTTGCTCTGAACCAAAACTCTTCATATTGGTATTTTTTGACACAAGTGCCGAACCCTGCACTAGATGCGCTTCAATCATAACTCTTCTCCCTTCTTCAGCAAGAACAATTGCAATTGTCTCATTCAAGGATGGCAAGTTGTCCTTCCCAAGTATTTGTACTCTTACTGCATCAAACTCCACATTCAACCCTGCGAGAAAATCATAGATTCGCCCTTTTTCAACGAATCTCTTAAGAATGGCTGCATCGTCACTGCACTTCATTTGAATACATTGATAATGATCCATCGCTTGCCAAAGACCTTTCAAGAGATTAGAGTACTCCGTGATTGACCGATTTCCTTGCTTAGTGGCTGAGATTTTGGTTTTGATTTCATAAATCTGGGTAGCATCATTCACCTTCGAGTAAGTCTGCTTTACGGCATCCCATATCTCCTTTGCCGTGCTCAAAGACATACACGTGTCGCTGATTTCTGGCAACATGGAATTCCATAACCAGGACATTACAAGCGAGTCTTGTTCATCCCAAGCTTCATATTTGGGGTCTCCCTCTTTAGGGCCTGTACCGAGTAAGTGACTCAGTTTGCCTTTTTCCTTAAAAAACGTGCGAACCAGTTGGGACCACTTCAGATAATTTTTCCCGTTCAATCTGTACGCTGCCTGAACGTTTTGCAGACCTCCTGTGGAAAAGTTGTTGCTCTCGGCCAGAGAAGTCACAATAACTTCTGCTGCATTGCTGGTTGCAGATGAATCTGTCATGATCCTTAGGTTTTGTGAAGCACGATTTCGAGTATGATTATGGAAGGGAACAAATGATTGATCTAAGAAAACAAGGATCTAAGCTGCCAGCAATCAAAACTGAAAAAACAACGCTTGAATCACAACAATAAGGCTAAGAGAATCGAATACCCCAGAAAAGAGCCTAGGGCTCTGATACCATGGCACAGATTGTAATTGGAGAATTGTTTCTGTGTATTGAAATAATCAGAGGTACATCAGTTATATATAGTACAGGGCTGCCATAAAGTTAAACCAGCAAAATAGGAAACTACCATATTAATCAGGAGACAATCCGAATCATATCAAATCAGAAAATATATACAGCTAACTAATCCCTAGAAATCAGGGATTATATTTTACACTATCCTATAGGGTTTCACTAGGATAACCATATCTTTCCACACATTGTAACTGGCTGCATGGTCTCTGCTAATTTGTTAGGCCTCCTATTACGATGGTCTATGCTAGAAGGAAGGCTCGTAGGGGGATTTTGCCGAAAAAAGGGGGAGGAAAGTGGAATTATGAAAAAAGGGTGCTGCGGTGTCAAGTTAGTTACGAGTCTGTTAGCAAAGGTGTATTTAGGCAGCCTAGTAAGTTGGAAGGGGGTCTATGAATTGAGAGCAAATTCTGTTAGCAGACCACTAGGAGGCAAGGGAATCTCAAATTCCCCATCGTTCTTATTACCTTTCTTATTTTCTTGTATTCCCGTGAGAATGGAATCCATCTCTCGGAAGAGTATTTTGTGAGATTAATAAAAGGAACTTGGCCCATTTTCAAGTAATTTCTCTCTGTTTTCTATTGTTGGATTGCTTACTGGTGCAGGAACGTAACATTTTGGTATTAGAGCGAGTGGATCCATGGTAGACGCTTTCGGTGAACGACCTCCGACAGAGGAGTTGTCTCGCCTTGAGTAGAGGCTGGACATATGTGTTACAGATCCTGGAAGCTATGACTGAGCCTCTCCTTAAACTCCAAGAAGATGTGACCGAGATCGGCGTCCAGATGGGTGAAGTTCAAGGGTTGGTGCGCTGGCTGGAGAACCTTCTTCTCCGGCAGGCGAAATTTCTCCAACGGAACCCACCCTTTCGCCGAGGTTCGATGCGGGCCCGCAGTGTTTCCCTGAACCTCGATGGCCAGCTCCGAATGTTCAACCGGTGTCGCCGCCTCCGCCCCCTCACCACGACGAGCCCCGACGATACGAACGGGAATTTCGGCAGGACACGCCTCTGATTCTGAGAGGACGGGCGGAACACAGGGGAAGGAAACTGGAGATGCCTCTATTTCACGGGGACGACCCACAAGGATGGGTGTTTAGGGCTGACCGGTACTTTGCTATGAACGACGTGGAGGAAGAGGAGAAGGTGGTGGTCGCGTCGGTGTGCATGGAGGGTAGAGCCTTGGGTTGGTTCTAGTGGGCAGATGCGCAAGATCCGTTCAGATCTTGGTGGGAACTCAGGGCGGCGGTGGCGGTTTGGACTCGTGAGAGAAGTAGACCCGGTGGAACAACTGATGGCTCTCCGGCAATGGGCATCAGTGGCAGACTATTGAGACGAGTTCGAAACCACGGTGACAAATGCAAGGAGTTCCTGAAGCCATATTCAAGGGGGCTTTCCTTCATGGGCTGAGGGAAGACATACGGGCCGAACTGAAGATGCACCGGCCCAAAGGTCTACCTGAGATGATGGACTTGGCTCAGCAGGTAGAGGCCCGTAATGAGGCGGTAGATCGGGTTAGAAGGAACAGGATGGGCCGAGGGCCTAGATCTGATTTATGGGGACGTTTTGGGGGATCCTTTGAGGGCCCAAGTTCCGCTTCCTTTTCACCAGAGGGCCCCCTTCGATCCAAACCCCAGAGTGAAGCGGTGATGGGTCAAGGGGCACGACTAGGTAATGGTTTGGGGTCAACTCTATTGCCCGGCGAAGCGGCGGCGTACCGGCGGCTCACAGAGGAGGAGATATAGCACTGGCGGGCTAGGGGCCTTTGCTTTAAATGCGATGAAAAATTCAGTCCGGGACATCGCTGCAAGAATAGGTAGTTACAGGTCGAGGAGGAATACTCCGGAGAAGACGGGGACGATGGTTAAGAAACTCGGTCGGTGGAGGACAAAGGGAAGGAGGTCACGAACGAGAAGATGGATCTATCCTTGAACTTGATGCAGGGGGTGTCATCTTCCAATACCATGAAGCTCCGGGGCCGGATTGGTGGCCGAGAGGTACTGGTGCTTGTGGATAGCGGAGCAACTCATGGCTTCATCTCAGAAACGGTGGTGGGTAATGGTTTGAGTGTTAAGCAGACCAGAGTATGTATGAGGGTGAATGTGTAGATTCAAGGTCACTTGGTGGTAGAAGACTTCTTTTCCTTTGAGTTAGGGGGAGCGGATCTAGTTCGGGGGTGTCGTGGCTCAGCACACTCGGAGAAGTAAGGGCGGATTGGTCAAAATTCCTAATGAAGTTCCGGGCGGGGCCAACTTGGGTGATTTGGTGGGGCGACCCTAGTCTGTGCTATGTGCCGGTCAAGATGAGCTCCTTGGTCCAGACGTTGTTGTTGAAATCCCAAATTTATTGTTAGGGATAAGGTTCCCGATTCATGATAGATTGTTTCCTGATTTGATTTAATTTAAGACAGATCACTTTCCTGATCTCTAGGCCTAAGTTCTAGGAGATTTGATTTTCATAGTTATGTGCTATGTGCCTGATTTGATTTAATATAAATTAGGAATCCTAATGTACTGAATTAATTATTCAATATAGAAAATAGAAAGCAATTTTTCAGCTTTCATGGTATCAGAGCCGAGGAGTGTCCTTGGTGATCGATGGTGAAGTCCACGTCCTCGAAGACCACAGGCGAGACGACGACAGAGGTCATCAACACCATGGCATTGAACAGATCTGAGAACTCTACCTTCCAATTCACGGTTGAGAAACTCAACGGGAAGAACTTTTTCGAATGGGCTCAATCAATTAAATTGGTGATCGATGGAAAAGGTAAACTGGGGCACCTCACTGGTGAAACAAAGAAACCATCCTCCACTGATGCTTCTCTGGAGAAGTGGAAATCAAAAAATTCAATGGTAACCACGTGGCTGGTTAACTATATGAAGCCTTCAATCGGAAAAACCTATATGTTCCTACCAACCGTAAAAGAAGTCTGGGATGCCGTCCGAGAAACATACTCAGATGTGGAGAATTCTTCCCAAATCTTCGAAATAAAAACTCAGTTATGAAGCAAGAAGAGAGGGAAGTCACCGAATATTACACAAAGATGAAGGCTCTTTGGCAGGAACTCGATCTGAGTTATGAAGAAGAATGGGAATGCCCTGGCGATAGTGTGTGATTCAAGAAAAGGCTGGAGAACGAGAGTTTTTGAGTTTCTAGCTGGACTCATCCGTGAGCTAGATGAGGTAAGAAGAAGGATCCTTGGTCGGAGACCGCTGCCTTCCATCCATGAAGTGTTCTCAGAGGTGAGACGAGAAGAAAATAGGCGCAAAGTAATGCTGAAAACCCCTGCCCCTTCTGGATCGATTGGTTCTAGACCAGAATCTTCTGCGCTGCTGACTAGGAGGGCGTCGAATGGACTAGGCTAGAGCCAATAAAAGGAAAAAGCGCTAGTGTGAGCACTGTTATAAAACCGGTCACACCAAGGATACTTGCTGGGATTTGCATGGAAACCCACTCGATTGGAAGCCACGACAGATGAGCAAGAATCGAGAATATCAAGCCTCGGTTGATGATCAAAAGGAGTGGAAGGTGGATGCCAGCAGTAGTGAGTCTCAAGCCAAGACTTCATTCAATCAGGAGCATATGGAACAACTTTATAGGATGTTCTCAAACTTCCAATCTACTACTGGTCAGTCTTCCAAAATAATGTACCTTCTGGTACACTAGCCCACAGAGGTAATTTTTTAAAGGCTCTGAGCACTACTTCCAAAAATATAATTCTGTGGATTGTCAATTCTGGTGCGTCTAATCATATGACCAGTAATTATCATATTTTTTCCACATACTCACCCTGTGCTGGCAACATCAAAGTAAAAATTACAGATGGTTCACTCTCGATAGTTGCAGGAAAAGGGACAGTAAAAATCTCCGATTCTGTAACCCTAGAATCCGTCCTTCATGTCCCAAACTTGTCTTGCATATTATCGATTAGCCAATTGACGAAAGATTCCAATTGCTCTGCTAAATTTGTTCCCTCTCACTGTGTTTTTTAGGACCTGTCATCGGGGAGGATAATTGGCAGTGCTAAAGAATATGAGGGACTCTACTACTTTGATGAGGCTCAAGTGAGTGGATAGCTTTAAACTGCAATTTATGATTCTGCATCTACTTCTAGGAATAGTGAAATTATGTCATGGCATTTTAGAATGGGTCATCCTAGTTTTCAGTACATGAAACATATGTTTCCTTCTATTTGTTCCAATAAAAATATTTCCGTTTTTCAATGTGAAATTTGTCAGTTTGCTAAGCATCAACGTACTTCATTTAAAAAATCAAAGTATAAACCTTCAAAACCATTTACCATGATTCACAGTGACCTATGGGGTCCTCGTATTTCTACTCGTATTTGTCACGTTTATTGATGATCATAGTAGAACTTGTTGGGTCTACCTTCTGAAAGACAAAATGGATGTCCGTGAAGTGTTGAAAAATTTTTATTCCATGGTTCAAACGCAATTTCAAACTCAAATTCAGATTTTACGAATAGATAATGGGACGGAGTATTTTAACACTATCTTAGGGGATTTTCTAATGGCAAATGGCATAATTCACCAAAGTTCCTGTGTTGACACTCCCCAACAAAATGGAGTAGCTGAACAGAAAAATAAACACTTGCTTGAGGTTGCCCGAGCATTGATGTTTACTGCCCATATGCCTAAAATGTTCTGGAGAGATGCTATCTTAACATCTGCCTATCTTATCAATAGGATGCCTAGTCGATTCATATCCTTTGAAGCTCCACTCAATACTCTAAAGAAAGCCTTTCCTACTTCATGCCGGCCCTCAACTTGACCCCTCAAGGTGTTTGACTGTACTGCATTTGTTCACGTCCACTCTCAGCATCGGAGTAAGTTAGATCCTAGAGCTACTAAGTGTGTCCTCATTGGCTATTCCCCTACACAACCCCTCCACAAAAGGGTATTCGTTAGTCTTGATGTTACATTCTTTAAAAATACTCCGTTCTTCCAAAAAACTTTTCTTCAGGGGGAGATCTCTAATGAAGATCGTTTTGTGGATTTTGAACTTCTTCCTTCTGAGTCTATCCTAAACATCGAAAACACCACCTTTCCTTCTCATTCTAATATGCCATATACAGAAGGACACTTGAACTTAGGGGGAGATGTGGGAAAGCAAAAGAACAGGGAGCTGCTTGTCTACTCAAGAAGGCCAAAGTCAAAATATCAAGACAACCTCACTTCCGAAGCACCAAGAGAATCCAACCCGGTGATAGATCCAGGTATGACCGAGGCCATCACAGAAGAAGGTATCTCTAATACCCCTGAAATCCATGATATTGATATTTCCCATAGCTCACAGAAAAAAGCCACGATCATGTACACTTCATCCCATCTCTAAGTTTGTGTCACAAGAAAACTTGTCTACGGTTTTCCAAGCCTTTGTCTCTAATCTCAACAGTACAGAAATTTCAAAGAATGTGCATGAGGCACTAGCCATTCCGGAGTGGAGAAATGCTGTCATGGAGGAAATGAGAGCTTTGAAGAAAAATGAGATGTGGGATGTAATAGAGCTGCCGCGAGGGAAGAAAACAATGGGTTGCAAGTGGGTATTTACCCTCAAATACAAAGCGGATGGAACGGTAGAACGATACAAAGCTCGACTTGTTGCCAAGGGTTTCATACAAACTTATGGCATCGACTACACTGAGACATTCGCTCCTGTGGCAAAGCTAAACACGGTTTGGGTTCTTCTATCCCTGGCATCTAATTTGGATTGGCCTTTTCAGCAACTCGACATCAAGAATGCGTTCTTGAACAAAGAATTAGAAGAAGAGGTCTATATGGACATGCCACCGGGATCCAGCAAAGGGCAGGAAGACAAGCGAGTGTGTAAACTCAAGAGATCACTTTATGGTAAGATATTTACAGGGTCAATCAAATCATACTACGTTCTTCAAACAAGCGAAAGATGGGAAGAGGGCGATCCTAATAGTCTATGTGGATGATATAATCCTTATTGGTGATAATATAGCAGAAATGGAGAGGTTGAAGAGTATTCTTGCTATGGAGTTTGAAGTGAAAGATTGAAGTGATAAAGGATCAAGGATATTTACAGGGTCAATCAAATCATACTACGTTCTTCAAGCAAGCGAAAGATGGGAAGAGGACGATCCTAATAGTCTACGTGGATGATATAATCCTTATTGGTGATAATATAGCAGAAATGGAGAGGTTGAAGAGTATTCTTGCTATGGAGTTTGAAGTGAAAGATTTGGGGCAAATGAGGTATTTTTTGGGAATGGAAGTTGGCAGGTCAAAGAAAGGAATCAACGTCTCCCAGAGAAAATATGTCCTTGATCTTCTCACAGAAATAGGTATGCTTGGATGCAAACCAAGTGACACCCCCCGATTGAAGCAGGGAAGAAGATTGTAGACGATGGGAAGTTGGTTGATAAAGACATATATCAAAGGCTAGTACGCAAGCTAATATACTTGTCCCATACTAGACATGATATTGCATTTACAATTAGTATGGCTAGCCAACACATGCACTCGCCAAAGGAAGCTCACTTGGAGGCAGTATATAAGATGCTCAGGTATCTCAAAGGATCACCTGGCAGAGGATTATTTTTCAAAAGGACTGACTGTAGAGGGATAGAAGTCTATATAGATGCAGACTGGGCATGTTCAATTGAAGATAGAAAATCTACTTTTGGATACTGTACGTTTGTATGGGGGAATTTAGTAACCTGGAGGAGCAAAAAACAAAGGGCTTCTTCTTTTGTGTGAAAAATTCAAAAAAAGGCAACTCGAGTTACAACTTTATTCGAGTTCATGTTCTTTTAAGTTTAAACTTGAGTTTAAACTCGAGTTCAAACTCGAGTTTAGGACTAAAACTCGAGTTCAAGTTTCCCCTTCAACTCGAGTTCAGAAACTCGAACTCAAATTAATAAACAGTATTTTTTCTATTCTTAAAAATGCTATAACTTTTTCGTTTTAATTTTGATTGAGATGATTTTTTTTCTATGCGTTGACAACGAAAAGACGAATAAAACCCGACCCATATACCCTATTAAAATTTTTCATCAGCATTGAATTTTTATTAAAATACTATCTAAATACAAATTCAGGTTTTGACTCACTCAAACACAAACTCAAAAAGATTCTTATCTCAAATCATAACTCAAATGTACACAACCAAACATAAACTCAAGTTACAAGTTCAACTTAAGTTATAACTCAAATTCAACTCAAGAATTATACTCAAGTTAAACTTTAAATGAACAAGCCCAAAATGTCATAGCTTGGAGCAGTGCCGAGGTGGAATTTAGAGCAGTTTCCCAAGGAAGATGTGAAGCACTATGGCTGAGGAAACTACTAGAAGAACTCCAAATTACAGTAGAATTCCCGGTTAAACTCTACCGTGATAATAAAACGGCAATTAATATATCAATCAATCCAGTCCAACATGACCGAACTAAGCATGTGGAAGTGGATAGACACTTCATTAAAGAAAAGGTAGAGAAAGGAATCATTTGCATGACCTATGTTCCTACTCAAGATCAAGTTGCAGACATCTTCACCAAAGGGCTCGCAAGACAAAAATTTGATGACTTCTTAAGCAAGTTGGAAATAATTAACATATATGATCCAACTTGAGTGGGAGTGTTGAAATCCCAAATTTATTGTTAGGGATAAGGTTCCCGATTCAGGATAGATTGTTTCCTAATTTGATTTAATTTAAAACAGATCACTTTCCTGATCGCTAGGCCTAAGTTCTAGGAGATTTGATTTTCATAGTTGTATTATATATTAGGAACCCTAATGTACCGAATTAATTATTCAATATAGAAAACATAAAGCAATTTAGGGGAGTTGCACTTGCCGAGTATGTAGGAGGGTGAATGTGTCGATTCAAGGTCACTTGGTGGTAGAATACTTCTTTTCCTTTGAGGTAGGGGGAGCGGATCTCGTTCTGGGGGTGTTGTGGCTTAGCACACTCGGAGAAGTAAGGGCGGATTGGTCAAAATTCCTAATGAAGTTCCGGGCGGGGCCTACTTGGGTGATTTGGAGGGGCGACCCTATTCTGTGCTATGCACCGGTCAAGATGAGCTCCTTGGTCCGGACGTTGTCATTGGATGGGGCTGGGTTGCTGGTTGAAGTGTGAGTTTTTGGGGCTGGACCGAGAAGAGGAAAACTGAGAGATTCCATTGGAGGTACGAACAGTTGTTGACAATTTCAAAAAGGTGTTTGAGAATCCGACGGGGCAGCCGCCGTACCGAGGATGGGACCATCGAATTGTTCTGAAAGTGGGTGTTGATCCGCCAAACGTACGGCTTTACCGGTTTCCGCAAATCCAAAAAGGAGAGATCGAACGCTTGGTGTCAGACATTCTAACTTCTGGGATTATTCGGTTGAGTAGCAGTCCATGTTCCAGTCCGGTTATCTTGGTTAAGAAGAAGGATAGGAGCTGGCGATTTTGTGTGGACTATCACGCACTGAATCAAGTAGCCATTCCCGATAAGTTTCTGATTCCGATGATCGACGAATTGCTGGACGAACTCCATGGGGCATGAGGCAGATGTCGAAAAGACGGCCTTTCGCACACATAAGGGTCAGTACGAGTTTCTCATCATGCCCTTCGGCTTGACGAATGCCCCGGCGACTTTCCAAGCTCTCATGAATTGCATTTTTCTTCCACATCTTTGTAAATTTGTCTGGGTATTCTTTGACGACATTTTGGTCTACAGTCGCTCGTGGGAGGAGCATCGCCAGCACCTCACCATTGTACTTGGACTATTGCAGCGTGAGAGGTTGTTTGCCAATAAGAAAAAGTGTTGTTTCGGCCAGCAGCAGCTGGAATACTTGGGCCATATTATTTCGGCGTGGGGTGTGACGGCCGACCCATCCGAGATACAGGCAATCACCTCATGGCGTCCGTTGAGCAACGCAAGAGAGGTGCGTGGGTTCTTGGGGCTCACCGGATACTACAGGCGATTTGTACGGGGCTATGGAAATATTGCAAAGCCTTTGACGAAGCTGCTAAGATGGGCTTTGTATGGATAGATGAGGTGCACGCGCGTTTGAAGAACTCAAATTGGCAATGACTCGCATTCCAGTATTGGAAATGCCCAACTTCTCTAAACCCTTTGTTATCGAAACCGACGCTTCGGGAAGTGGCTTGGGAGCGGTGCTGATGCAGGCGGACAAACCCATTGCCTTTTTCAGTAAAGCACTCGCCTCTTCTTCCCATTTGAAGTCCGTCTACGAGAGGGAATTAATGGGGGTGGTTCTCACAGTCCAAAAATGGAGGCACTACCTCGTAGGCTGCCACTTTGTGGTTCGTACCTACCAACAAAGCCTGCGGTTCTTGATGAATCAATGACAACTTCCCCCGGAGTAGCTACGTTAAGTGTACAAACTGTTGGGTTACGATTTTGAGGTGCAATACAAATTGGGGGCATCCAACCGGGTTACGGATGCACTGTCCCAACGGGGCAACTAGAATGAGACTTCCCTCTCCGCTCTAACTATACCCCACACGTGGGATTTCGCCGCCATTCAGCTAGAGCAACGTACAGAACCAACGTGGGCTCCTATCATTTCTAAACTCGAGAAAGGGGAACTTATGGCAGGTTATTCGTTGAAGAACGGCATGCTGTTCTACAAAGACAGGCTGGTGTTGGTAGAAAACTCCCCTTGGATAGCTCGATTGATCCACGAATTTCATGACTCGGTAATTGGGGGACATTCTGGTTTTGTACGCACCTACAAACGACTGTCTGCAGTGGTTTTTTGGAGAGGAATGAAGCGGCACAATCGGGATTACGTAGCTCACTGTGAGATATGTCAGAAGAACAAGTCAGAAGCATTGTCCCCTGCCGGCCTCTTACAGCCCCTCCCTATCCCCACCCAAGTCTGGGACGATGTCTCCATGGATTTTGTGGGAGGCCTTCCAAAATTCGGTGGCTTTGACACCATATTGGTGGTGGTGGATCGCTTGTCCAAGTATGCCCACTTTTGTCCCCAGGCTCATCCGTTTTCTGCCAAGCAGGTGCCTGCCCTGCTTGTCGCAAACATCATCAAGCTGCATGGAATCCCACGGTCAATTGTGAGCGATCGTGACACCGTGTTCATGAGTGGGTTTTGGCGGGAGCTATTCAAGTTACAGGGTACTAAGCTGCATACTAGTTTAGCCTACCACCCGGAATCCGATGGACAAACTGAAGTAGTGAATCGTTGCTTGGAAACGTATTTGCGGTGTTTCGCGAGTGATATACCAAGACAGTGGTCGGCGTTCCTTCTATGGGCAGAGTATTGGTTCAATACCACCTTTAATGTCTCAACCAAGTTCACCCCTTTCCGCATTTTTATGGCCGCGACCCTCCCGCCCTTTATCGCTTTAACGATTCACTGGGCACCGTGGTAGCGGTGGAGGAACAGCTGGCCCTATGCAATGCCATGCTGGACCTGTTGAAATCTCATATCGTGTTGGCTCAGCATCGCATGAAGAAATTCGCCGATAGTCATAGAAGGGAACTAAGTTTCAAGGTGGGCAAGTTGTTCTTACTCAAGCTGCGGCCTTACCGGCTTAAGTCCCATGCACGACGCGCCAATGAGAAGCTCAATCCGCGCTTTTATGGGCCGTTCGAAGTGGTGGACCGCATTGGCCCTGTGGCGTATCGCTTGCGTTTGCCCGATGATGCTTGCCTCCACCTAGTTTTCCACGTTTCTCAACTAAAGCCTTTTAAGGGACCTGCTGTTATGGTCCAACCTCTGCCTTCCTAGTTATCTGATGACTTGGAATTATGTGTGCAGCCAGCAGACGTGTTAGTCACTCGGGTTGTGATGGTGGGTGGCCGCAAGGAGCCATAAGTGCTTATTAAGTGGCAGGGCCTGCCTGCGTGGGAGTCCACTTAGGAGCCTGTCGCTGCCAAACGCTTACAGTTCCCCTCTTTCAACCTTGAGGACAAGGTTACTCTCGAAGGGGAGGGTAATGTTAGGCCTCCTATTACGATGGTCTATGCTAGGATGAAGGGCCGTAGGGGGATTTAGCAGGAAAAGGGGGATGAAAGTGAAATTATGGAAAAAGGGTGCTGAGATGTCAAGTTAGTTACGAGTCTATTAGCAAAGGTGTATTTAGGCAGCCGAGTACGTTGGAAGGGGGGTCTGTGAATTGAGAGCAAATTCTGTTAGCAGACCACTGAGAGGCAGGGGAACCCCGAATTCCCCATCGTTCTTATTACCTTTCTTATTTTCTTGTATTCCCGTGAGAATGGAATCCATCTATCGGAAGTGTATTTTGTGAGATTAATAAAAGGAACTTGACCCATTTTTAAGTAATTTCTCTATGTTTTCTATTGTTGGATTGCTTACTGATGCAGGAACGTAACATAATTCCTTGCCAATTTCCATCTCAAGTGCATTATTTAGTGGGTAGATTTGATTGCAGAGGGGACCAATTTATTTCATCGTCACTGACCTAGGTTGAGATCAGGACCACAAAAGATTGACCACTGTTTTTGCATCTTGATTCCCCTGTGTTGTCACTGCTGTCAACATTTGGTTTATTCTCTCCTTTCTCTCGTTATATATATATAGTTGATCTTCTTCCTCTTCTATTTTTTGTCCCTTTTCTCTGGAAGATCTTAAAATAATTTTTTTTTTTTTTAATGTATGGTTGCTTGTAGAGCCCTGCAAGGACTTTAATGGAATCAATCTCCCTTAGCAATAATTTCCTTGGCTTTCTGAAACAGAGAGGCGGGACAAGTTACAAGCCATTAAAAGAGATCACAGACAGAGGATTGGCCTCCATTTCATGATAAGGAAGCTACAACTAGTCCTTTTCCAGGTGATTTGGAAAGTGTTTGAACTTAGTTTTTCTCTTCTTGTCATTGAATTGATAGATCGCAAACTGCATAGCCAAACAAATCTCAAGGAAACACGTATAATGTAAGTCCTCTGTACTATTAGCTTTACGCATACAAAAATATTGACTTCTCTATTGTAGTTATAACATGCTTAATAGAAAGAGATTAAATGTATCAAACTGATTTTCTTTCTCTGTTCTCTTTTTGGTGTTTCCTAGCATGTGTGAACAGTCTAAATTCTGTTTCTAATCTTTGTTTCTCTATATTTTCCTTACGTCTCTTGCCATGGGTTTTGTAGAAATTCGGATTAAGTATTTAAAATAGTATCTGGATTTTTAGGGATTTGAAATACATGTAGATCCAAAAATCGTAATTGATGATGTGGAGCCAACAACCGTGGATGATTACAACGATGGTGATCCCATGTTCGAATCTCTAAATTGATGTTTGAATCTCTCTCATTCTTTGAGCGAAAATGTTTGATTTCATGATAGATTAATAAGAATTTTCTTTTTCCCATCAATTTCACTTTTCTTATCAGTAATGGTGACAAAACGACCAGAAATTTAGAGTTTTTGCTTCCTATAACAGTCATGACATTTGAGTGAGTAATGGAAAGGAAGGGCAAGCACATTTGAGTGAGTAATGGAAAGGAAGAGCAAGCGGGGTTTTGGGGGTGTACTTTTTTCGCTGAAAACAAGGGAACAACCTTTTTAACTTTTTTTTAATTGTTACATGTGAAAACTCCCATATTGACATATATAGATTTATAGACTCCAATAGTACTTTTTTGCAGTTGGGTGTGGCTAACCTAATGCCTTAGGAAGTAGGATCTCCTAAGAAAAGCTTCTTCTTAAGATATAATTATTCAAATTGAACTATTTTTCAAATATAGGTGTACGAAGAATTTAGCCTGGTTAATATTTGCTTTTAAGTTCTTCATTTTCTATGTATTTCAAATAAGAAGATGGAGGTTTGTAGGGAAGGAATTTTTTACTTTATTCTTAATATTGATTTTTGATTTTTGCTTCAATTCCCTTATTTATAATTTTTAATTTTTTCTCGGTCCAATTTGAAGTCTTCAATAATTTTTGATCCTTGAACTTCATCATAACTTATTTCTTCTTCTAGACAGTTTGATAACTCTATGTGTTGTTTTTTAATATCACATGATTTATTCTTGCTTGTTCCTTGGATAGAAAAAGGCATTAATGGTTGGATCTCTATCCACCATGGATTGTATCTATTTTATATGCTTTCCGATTGCTCAAAGTAATCTATGTTTCAGAAGTTATTTTATTAAGTTTTTCATTTTTTTAGTCTCTCTTCAGGAGATTTTAAAAGTAATCTATTATTATGTCTCTCTTTATGAGAGTTTCATAATTAAAGATGAATTTTGTTATTATTATGCTATACATCTATTTATTGGTAAACTACATCTCTTGTTATTCGTTCTCCTTTATTTTCATTATTTCGGCGACCTGCACTAAGTACGGACAAGAAAAGAATGGAAGGGTTTTCACTCTTCTATTTACATGTTCGTCTTTTCCGAGTTGAAATTCGCCACTTTACACGATCTTCTCAACCACGTTATCCTTCTTTTAAGATAAGTCCCATTTTATTTTCTCTATATTTTGCTATTTTTTGTCTGTATTATTATTTATTATATATCTTGTTTTCTATACTAATTATGCTATTGGTGCTCCCGGGTATTAACTTGTCTCTACTACTGCTGCAATCTTCTCTTTTTCTTGTTCCGAATGTTTTGTTTAATTATGATTTTGCTCTTTGTTAATGGCCAATCGTAGTTTACCTTTCATGTTTCTTGGATAAGAAAAGGACATTAGCGGATCTTTGTGTGCCACAGATTGTATCTGTATTTACAAAAGATAAGTTCATTGTTCTTTTTTTTTTTCATTTGATTAATTTAGTTGTTTTATATCATCTCTTATATTTTTATATTTTGCAGGTCCAAAATGATGTCTCCATCAACTTCATAATCTCAGGATCTTTATGTCCTTTTCTTCTTCCGGGCAGTTAAATAAATCTTATGTGTTGTGTTTTGTATCACGTGATTTATTCTTACTTGCTCTTTAGATAGAATACGACATTATTTGTCCGGATTTCTCTGTACTTGAAAAAAAAAATCAAAGTGTTTCTAAAATTTGAGGTTTTAAATTGCTTATAATTGATGAAGATAAGTTTTCCTTGTGAACTCAAAAGTTTGTAGTTATGATTTACCCCATTTGACATTTCTTTCTGTATAAATTCTTTAGAATCCAAAGAAGATTTTAGGTTATACTTTGAAAAATGAGTTGAATTTTTTGATTATAAGGAAATTGAGTTCTATTATGCAGAGTTCTCATATTTTCAAATAAATACATGTTTGGTCAGCTGCTTTATTTGTTTTCCAAACTATAAACTAATGTGATGTCTCACATTCTAAAATTTGTGGTTTTCTTTTCCTTGCGTGTTCAGTCTCAGAATTTTTGTTATTATTATTCCTACTATGGATTTCTAGGTATTAGTGCGAATGAGGCGACCCCGCAAAGACAAGGATGAAGAAGAAACGATAGTTATGAAAATTTCTAATGGTTCTTTGACAATCAACAGGAAAACTTTTACATTCACCTCGGTTGTAGATAGACGCACGCATGTAAGGCCTTCACGGAGATGTGACTTTCTCCATATACTTAAATGAATAGTTTGCTTTAAATGATTGAGTTTGATCACAACTTTCTGTTGTTGCTAGATATTTTCCAGCTTATGGGAGCACCAGTTGTTGAAAATTGTATGACAGGGTTCAACATTTCCATTTTTGCATATGGATAGGTATGTTGAATTTGCCGTTGTTTTGCTATGTGTTGTGATATAGAATATGCGTAACATATATGAAAAGTGATTGTTATTAAGATGGGATGTGGGAAATACTTCTACGATGAGGGGCCCGGCCAAAGCATTGTTGCATTGAAAGCATTTCTATCAGTCAACAAGGTTTAACTCCTCAAGTTTTTAAGCGTCTCTTTGCTTGTATAAACGAGGTAAATTTATTCCGTCTTTTGTATTGTTCTAATCTAATTTTATATCATATATCTGCTGGAAGCTATTTGTGGAACTTCTTTCTATGGAAGCAAAACAAAAATGCCGATAAACAACTCAAGTATCAATGTCTGTCTAACTATTCCTTTTTTTTGAGGTAGATTTTTGGTGTAATTGGCCTATTTTAACTTTATAATTTCTTTCATTAACTCATTAATTGATTTTTGTAGATTTACAATGAACAGATTACAGATTTATTGGATCCTAATCAAAAAATTATTCAGGTGAAGAGGATTGTTTTGCTTTCCCTTTTTAGAAGTTCTTCTTATAGTACTACTCACAAGGGCTTTTATCAACTTTTTTTTCCAGATAAGAGAAGATGCTAAATCAGGGATCTGTGTTGAAAATCTCACAGAGTGTTTACGTACAATGTCAGATGTAAAGCAGCCTTTAATGAAGGTTTGCTCTATAATGCCACGTAGTTAAAATGCATTTTTTTTAATTAAGCTTTGAAACTTTTGACGGTAAGAACTCTTACAGAAAGTATGTCTTGCGTTACCTCTAGAAGTTTGCACTCAACCTTTTTCGAACAACTTGGTTGGCTCTCTCAAGCATCCACTTAGTTGATAATTGCTTCCCCCTATTTCTGATTTCATTGATATCTATTTGATTATTGATGATTAGAATCTTTGCATTCAGCAGCAGCTAAAATAAAACCTTACATTCAATTAGTTGCGATCTATGTTTCTTCTTTTACATTGAGAATATCTATTTGGGCTAATTACATTTAGTTAAGGTAATATATGAGTGCATTTTATAACAACAAACAGTTGTTGTCGTTTTTTTTTCTTGCTTTTTTTTTTTTTCTTGTTCTTGTTCTTCTTTTGTTACAATAACAATAACAAAAGAGAACGTAAGTTGTTCATGCTATAAATATATGTCTTCAATTTCCATCTTTAAGTATGTAAAATTTTGTTACAATAACAATAACAAAAGAGAACGTAAGTTGTTCATGCTATAAATATGTCTTCAATTTCCATCTTTAAGTATGTAAAATTTGAAAAAAGATGAAATTAAAATTAGTCAAAAGTGGATTAGCAACATGAAGACTATATTAGCTCTTACAAAAAAGAAAATAAGTCATTATTAAGTCATGTTTATCTATCATATTGAAGTAACCATCAAGACTAACACATTAAAGAAAACACGAAGATTATGTTAAACTAAAAGACATGAAGAGGAAATGGTATACTGTCCATCTAGCTTGCAATATATCTCACTGATGGAGTTATTACTTATTTATTGGGTGTACTCACTAGCGTGTTATGATTTGCATCAAAGAAGATAGTTTTTCTGTTGCTCTCAAATTTCTCTCATTCTTTAAATTTTATTCGAAATATCTACTTTATCAATTTTTTTAATTGAAGTTTCTTTCCACACCAAATGAGAGAATGGATGACCAACCATGTTTCATAATTAACTTGTTTACGTATCTAAGTACATCTGCTAATTACACTTTGTTGGGACTGTCAAATTGGAGGACAGGTGCGACTAGCATCAATGCTGAGAGTTCCGGCTCGAACACTGTTTTCACTTGTGTTGTGGAATCGTACAAGGTGCAGCCAGCCATCCTCTGTTGGACTTTTCTGCTGCTATATATATATATTTTAGATTATTGTTGTGTATTCAGTAATGTTTATCAGATTATCGATATATTATAATTGATTCATCGCATAGTAATGTGGGGGCCCATTAATTAATACCAGATTTTTTTTTCTGGTTCTAGGCTTTGTCTAAACTTACCCTATTCTCTTCCTTGTTTCCTTCAATTTAATTATTCATTTCTTGATTTCTTTAGTGTATTTCATTAACCCTTAATGAATACAGATTTTAAATTTGATAGTAATTAATTTTAAACTCTTAACTTTCTTTGCATTAATTTTCATCTCTAATAACTTTTTCTTATAGTACCCTTTGTTCTTTAAACAATATCTAGATTTTAGGATGTCTGTTTCTTTTTAATCTCATTCTCAATGTTCTGTAACTTTGAAAATTCTTATATCATCTTAATTATTTTTATTTTGTATTAACTTTCATTTATGCTACCATTATCATAGTCCCTTTATATAAGAGTCTAAACAGTTTCTATTATTTATAGTCTTCTCTTGTAGAAGTTAAACACTTATTGTTTTAGTCGTAATTTTTCTTTTCTTATTTGTAATGTCCAATTTAATCTTCAGCCATTTTATTTGCTCTTTATTTTTCGTAATCTTTTACCTCTTCACGTTTAAAATAACTTTTAATTTACACTTTTAAACTCTACTGATATTTGATCTGTCTTCTTGAAACTTGCAAAACTATAATTTGATAAGTTACGGGTGGACTCGTCAACGGACTCTGCTTCCTCGTCACCCTCCCCAGCAGGTCGTTCCTTCTTCCGCCGATCCACTGACGGTCTCCTTACCATCGACTTTCTCTATTGGGGAGACTTGTTCGTAGGACTATTATTGCGACAGAGGATTGCGCTGTGAGACTTGCACTGCCTATGACAATAACCTAACCTGGATGGACGCGAATTGTTCATCCAACTTCTAAGGTACGCAATCGAAATTACACTGCACACTTTTGATTCTATTGGATGTCATGTCTTTTTTTAATGAAGAAAGCCTCATGTACACCTCTCCCCTGGTTGATGTGCCCACTGTAAAAGTCATGGTGAGACTCTAGACTACCTTTTCCTCCACTGCCCTTTTTCCTTGGATATTTGGGTTCGGATTTTGAGAGTTTGGTTTTTCTTGGGTGATTCCTAGTGGGACAGTTGATCATTTCAATGGTGATCTTGTGTTTGGTAGAAGCAATAGTGCCAATAGATTATGAACATCTTGCTACTACTTGGGCTTTTTGGCTAGAAAGGAATGACGAGTTTTTAATGATTTAGAAGGTAATGTGACTAAGGTTTGGGATATAATTAAGTATTGGGTTGCTCTTTGGCTTTCCCAAGCCTTTTTTTCCCTGATGTGTTAAGCATTGGGTTTTCCGTTATAAGTTTTTACTCGATTTTCATTGCTGTGAATCTTTGGGCAATGCTGAATTTACATAGCCCTGGTTCTCATTTCTTGCAGCGATGCAGGGAAAAAAAAAAAAAAAAAGGGTTCATCTTTGATGGGGTTGTAGAGTGTGGGTTTTCTTTATTTTTATGGAGGTTGCTAAATGGGCTGGTTGTTAATTTCTAATTGAAGATTACCATTCCCCCTACTAATTTATAGATTGTTGTAGAATGCTAAAGTTTGAGGTTTTTTCTTTGCACATTTAGAAGGTATGTGCCTAATCAGATGTCCTTTCTTTTTCCCGTTTCTTTTTTTTTCCCTCTTACTTAAACTTCGTCATCTCACTAGAGTATGTCCAGAGTCCTAATGGCAGAATCTTATTTCCGTTGTTTGTTGTTTGGTTTGAATACTTCTAGGTGGTAATGTTAAATGCTTCCTCAACACGGTTTAATTTCGTGTTCTATTTATGTGCATACCCTACTTAGTTTTCTATTTTATAAGAAAAGAAAATGAGTTGAATTTTGTGTTTCTATTTTATAAGAGAGAAAAATGAGTTGAATTTTTTGTTGCCCTTGGTTGTATTTTCTTGTCTGCTCGAGTTTTTTTACTTTCTTTCATTTATTTTGCCATTTTGAGGAAACCTCTTCCTCTTTGTAGTTCTTTTTAGTTGTCTCTAATAAAGCTTTCCTTGTTTCTTTTCAAAAAACAAAAATTATGGGGTTAATTGCTCATACTATATTATGCGAACTATTCTTTCCTTTTGAGGGTTATGAGGTTTCTTTTGTATTATGGATTTTTCTAGGTAATTTATCAAAAGTCTCATTTCTGAAAGTTAAAAGCAATCTACGTTTCAGAAGTTATTTTATTAAGTTTGTCATTATTAGTATCTCTATATGAGAGTTTGGAAGTAATATATTATCATGTCTCTTTATGAGAGTTTCATGAGTAACGATTAATTTTTTTATTATAGTTCTATACATGTGGTCCTTGGTAAATTATATCTCTTGTTTTTCGTTCTCCTTTGTTTTATTATCTCGGGGACCTACACTAAGTACGGATGTAAAAAGAATGGGAAGGGTTTTTACACTTCCTACCTTTTATATGTTCGTCTTTTCCGAGTTAAACTTCACCAGTTACATGATCTTCTCACACATGCTATCCTTCTTTTAAAGATGAGTCCCATTTTATTTTCTTTGTATTTTTCTATTTTGTTTGTTTGTATTATTATTTATTATTCATCTTGTTTTCTATACTAATTATGCTATTGGCGCTCCTAGGTATTAACTTTTCTCTACGGTTGCTACAATCTTGTCTTTTTCTTGTTCCGGAAGGTTTGGTTAATTATGATTTTGCTCTTTGTTAAAGGCCAATCGTGGTTTACCTTTCATGTTTCTTGGTTAAGAAAAGGACATTAATGGTTGGATCTTTGTCTGACACGGATTGTATATGTATTTACGTATACTTCTACCTATCTTAAAAAGAAAAAGATAAGTTCATTCTTCTTTTTTTTCATTTGATTAATTTAGTTCGTTTTTATCAACTCTTATATTTTTATATTTTGCAGGTCCAAAATGATGTCTCCATCAACCTTACGATCTTAGGATCTTTATGTCATTTTCTTTTTTCGGGCAGTTAAATAAATCTTGTGTTGTTTTTTTTATATCATGTGATTTATTCTTACTCGCTCTTTAAATAGAAAATGACATTATTTGTTCAGATTTCTTTCCACCATGGATTGTATGTCTTTGTACTCTCTCTACTAAAAAAAAAAAGAAAAAAGAAAAAAGAAAAAGTTAAATTGTTTGTAAAATTTGAGGTTTCAAATTGCTTGTAATTGATGAAGATAAGTTTTCCTTATGAACTCAAAAAGTTTGTAAAATGAGTTGAATTTCTTGATTATAACCAAAATGAGTTATATTGTGGAGAGTTCTCATATTTTCAAATAAATAGCTATTTCCAAAGAGGATTTTAGGTTCTACTTTGAAAAATGAGTTGAATTTCTTGATTATAAGGAAATTGAGTTCTAGTACGGAGAGTTATCATATTTTTAAATGAATAGCTGTTTGGTCAGCTGCTTTATTTGTTTCCCAAATTGTGAACTGATATGAAGTCTTACATGCTAAAACCTTTTAGGTACTCTTATTTATATAATTTATAATTATGGTTTGTTCAAGTTGTTTTTTATTTTCCATAATTCCCAAATTGTGAACTGTCAGAAAATAAAAGATTTTATTTCCTAATAGCGAATAAAATATTTTACTTTCCTGTTTTCTAGTTTACTTTTTATGGTTTTGAATAAAAGGACCAAATTCCTTAGTTTGGGGTAAGGTTCCTAGGAAATAGGGTAGTTTCTGGATTTAGATAGTTTCTGGTTTTGTTAGCTGTTTGTGAGCTGTCAAAGGTACAATGTATCCTATAAATAAGATGTACGCTACCATGATTGTAATAAGAGAGAAAATAAGTTTTTTCCTCAAAACTTACATGGTATCATAGCCTTAGGGTCCTAATCTAAAGGTAAAAATGGCAAAGACAGCCATGACCGGTGTAAACAGAGCCCAAACCTCATCTGAGGTTACCTCTGAAAGCAGCTTAGACAATTCTCTCTATACTGGTGCTGATAATATAACAACCGGTTCCTCCTTACAAATCTTCGTTCAAAAGTTGAATAGGAAAAAACTACCTTGTGTGGTCATAGTTCGTCAAACTTGTGCTCGATGGCAGAGAAAAACTCATATATATTACTGGGGAAGAGAAGCAGCCCGGAGAAAAAGATTCAGGCTTCAAAAACTGGAGGTCAGAAAATTCCTTGGTGACAGCATGGCTTCTGAATTCCATGGAGGCAGCAATCGTAAAACCAAACATGTTCCTGCCAACCGCCAAAGTTGTGTGGGATTCCGTTCGGCAAACATACTCAGATTTGGAAAATTCTTCACAAATCTTTGAATTAAAATCAAAGCTATGGCAATCCAAGCAAGGAGACCATGAGATCATAGTATATTACAATGAGATGGTGACCCATGAGCTGGAACTGGATCAATGCTATGATGATGAGTGGGAGAATCCGAATGATTGTGCAAGGTATATGAAACGTGAAGAGAATGATTGTGTCTATATGTTTCTTGCAGGAGTTAATAGAAGCCTAGATGAGGTAAAGGGAAAAATTCTTGGCTGAAAACCCCTGCCTTCTATTCGTGAGGTTTTTTCAGAATTACGACAAGAAGAAAATAGGAGGAGAATCATGCTAAACAGTGCAGCACCAGCACCTGAACCTGAGAATTCTGCACTAGTTTCTCGTAATTCATGAGGATCTGATATGGAAGGAGAAAGGAAAAAGCCACCATGGTGTGATCATTGTAGAAAACCATGGCACACTAAGGAGACATGCTGGAAAATTCACGGGAAATCAGCGCATTTGAAGAAAAAACATGAGGGCAATGGCAGATCTCTTCAAACCACCACTGACGATTCTCAAGGGCAATCAATCAACTTGGAGGTGCATCATTTCACAAAGGAAAAGTTAGAGCATCTATACAAACTCTTTTAATCTCCACAATTCTCTGTCACTCCTTCATGTTCCCTTGCAACCCAAGGTAATTCTTATGTCACGGCCCTCTCTAGTTTCGGTCTTTCTTCTAGCCCTTGGATTATAGATTTTAGAGCAACAGATCACATGACAAATTGCTCACATCTCTTCTCATCTTATAGTCCGTGTGTAGGAAACAGGAAAATTAAGATTGCTGATGGATCTTTTTCGGCAATAGCCGGGATTGGTTAATCAAAGTTTCGCCCCTTATAACTCTTAATAATGTGCTTCATGTTCCAAAATTGTCATGTAACCTCCTATCTATCAGTAAGATAACCCAAGATCTTAATTGTCAAGCTAATTTCTATCCAACTCATTGTGAGTTTCAAGAATTGGCCTAGGGGAGGATGATTGACAGCGTTAGGGAAAATGGAGGACTCTATTTTTTTGAAGATGGAACAATCCCAAGTAACCAGTCCGAAGTTTATGGAGGACTCTATTTTTTTGAATCTATGTCTCCTTCTAGTAATCATGAAATTATGCTATTGCACTATAGACTTGGCCATCCAAGTTTTCATTATTTAAAACGTTTGTTTCCATCTTTGTTTATTAATAAAAATCCATCTTCATTTTAGTGTGAGATTTGTATGTTTACAAAACAACACCGATCTCCCTACCTTCCACGACCATACAAGCCCACTAAACCTTTTTCCTTAATCCACAGTGGTGTTTGGGGTCTCTTTCAAGAACTCCAACATTTTTCGGAAAAAAGTGGGTTGTCACATTTATAGATGATCACACTAGAGTAAGTTGGGTCTACTTGTTAAAAGAAAAAACAGAGGTTGAAGGAGTTTTCAAAATCTTTTACACCATGGTATAAACTCAATTTGATGAGAAAATTCAAATTTTTCGAAGTGATAATGGAAAGGAGTTTTTTAATAATATTTTGGGGAATTTTTTTATTGAAAGGGTATTATTCATCAAAGTTCATGCAATGACACCCCTCAACAAAATGGAATAGCTGAGAGAAAAAATAAACATATTCTAGAAGTATCAAAAGCCTTGCTTTTCACAAATAATGTTCCAAAATACCTTTGGGGTGATGCAATTCTCACAACAACCTACCTCATTAATCGAATGCCCTAAAAAACTATAGATTTTCAAACTCCTTTGCAAGTTTTCTCACAAAATTTTCCATCCTCTAGGATCGTATCCGACTTACCAATTAAACTCGTTGGGTGTACTGTCTTTGTTCACAATCATGATGAAAACCAGAGTAAGTTAGATCCTAGGGCCAAAAAATGCATTTTTGTAGGATATGCACCAACAAAAAAGGGCTACAAATGCTATGATCCTATTTTGAAAAAGATGTTTGTATCTATGGATGTATCTTTCTTTGAAACAAAACCTTTTTTTAAGTCTCCTCTTTAGGGGGAGAGAAATAGTGAAGATCCGACTTGGGATAAAATAGAAAATTTGGTGACGGAAGATTTTTTCCAGATTCAACACAAGTTAATGTCCGAATCTGGTTCTAAATAGTCTCCAACAAACTCAATTTTGACTCAAAATGAACAAGACCAAAGTGAAAACACAAATGTTATAAATAATGAGGAATTCTCAAACACAAGTCTTGTCCCGGTAGAGAATAATGATTCTATTGAAGGAGATGCAAATAAGAAAATATTCGGACTGGTTTACTCTCAGAAGAACTTGACTTATGGAAAAAATCCTGAAGTTTCCCAGCAAGGCCAAGATTCCAACTCACGGTAGGACCAAAACTCTCCAAGTGTCCCTCTTTCCGTCCAAAATTCTCCAGGTGTTTCTCCTTCCTTGTATTTTATTCCTGAAGAAACATCTCTCAATGACCTTAATATTCCAATTGCACTCCGGAAAGGGGTTAGGTCATGTACTAATGATCCAATGTCAAAATTTGTGTCCTATGAAAATTTGTCCCTAGTTTTCTCTTTCTTTACTAATCAACTCTCACTTGTGGAAATTCCAAAGAATGTTCAAGATGCTTTACAGGTTCTCGAATGGAAGGAAGCAATCCTAGAAGAAATGAGGGCGCTTGAGAAGAGCAAAACGTGGGAGATGGTGGACCTGCCACAGGACAAAAAGACTGTGGGATGCAAATAGGTGTTCACTGTAAAGTATAAATTAGATGGATCTTTGGAAAGATATAAGGCCCGATTGGTAGCTAAGGGCTTCACTCAAACGTATGGAATTGATTACATGGAGACCTTTGCTCCAGTAGCAAAACTTAATACTGTAAGAGTGCTTCTTTCATTAGTAGCCAACCTCGACTCGCCACTACAACAACTAGATGTCAAGAATGCATTCTTGAATGGAGATTTGGAAGAAGAGGTATACATGGATGCCCCACCTGGTTTTGAAAGAAAATTTGGCTCAAAAGTGTGCAGATTGATAAAGTCACTTTATGGATTGAAGCAATCACCACGGGCATGGTTTGAGATATTTACTTGTTCGGTAAAAAAGCAGTGTTACACATAGGCTCAAATTGATCACACAATGTTCTTTAAGCACTCATCAAGTGGAAGAATTACTATTCTAATTGTCTATGTTGATGACATTATCTTGACAGGCAATGACTCGGAAGAGATGCGCCGCTTAAAGAAGAACTTAGCTACAGAATTTAAGATCAAAGACTTGGGCCCCCGCAAATATTTCTTAGGAATGGAGGTAGCAAGATCAAAGAAAGGAATTGTTGTAAGTCAACGGAAGTATGTTTTAGCTCTGCTGAATGAGACAGGTTTGAGTGGGTGCAAACCGGTAGATACACCAGTGGACCCCAATGTTAAGCTAGGCAACATTAAAGAAGGAGATCTGGTGGATACAACAAGATATCAGAAGTTGGTTGGTAAACTGATCTACTTATCTCATACTCGGCCAGACATAGCCTTCATAGTTAGTCTCGTTAGTCAGTTTATGCACTCACCAAATAAGGATCAGTTAGAGGCTACCTACCATATTCTAAGGTACTTGAAGAATTCTCTAGGGAAAGGCCTATTTTTCAAAAAGAACACTCAACATAGGATTGAAATCTACACCGATGCGGATTGGGTTGGATCCTCCATTGATCAGAGATCAACAACAGGATATTGTTCCTATGTGTGGGGTAATTTAGTCACTTGGGGAAGTAAGAAGCAAAGTGTAGTAGCAAGAAGCAGTGCTGAGGCAGAATATAGAGCAATGGCCAACGGAGTTTGTGAACTATTATGGCTACAACGGATATTGACTGAGTTAAAGTTGCCTATAAAAGGCCCTATGAAGTTATACTGTGACAACAAAGCTGCAATCAGCATAGCCAACAACCCTGTGCAACACGATCGAACTAAACATATTAAAGTTGATCGGCATTTCATCAAGGAGAAGCTTGAGGGATGAATGATATGTATGCTATTTGTTCCAACAACACAACAAACAACAGATATCCTCACAAAGGGACTGTTCAAGTCATCGTTGGACTTCCTTGTTAGCAAGTTAGGTTTGCATGATATCTATGCACCCACTTGAGGGGGAGAATAAAATTGTTTACTTTCCTTTTTTCTAGTTTACTTTTGTTTTTGTTTTTGAATAAAAGGACTGAATCCCTTAGTTTGGGGTAAGGTTCCTAGGAAATATGGTAGTTTCCGGATTCTCTTTAGTTAGTTTATGGATTCTCCTTAGTTAGTTTCCGGATCTAGATAGTTTCTGGTTTTGTTAGCTGTTTGTGAACTGTCAAGGGTAAAATGTATCCTATAAATAAGATGTACGCTACCATGACTGTAATAAGAAAGAAAATATGTTTTTTCCTCAAAACCTACATGAACTGATATGAAGTCTCACATGCTAAAACCTTTCATGTACTCTTATTTATATAATTTATATATATGGTTTGTTCAAGTTGTTTTTTATTTTCCATAATTTTTGTGCGAGAGAGAGAGAGAGTAATGTTGTCAAATTTATTTTGCTTTGCTGATAAAATGTTCTTGATTAATACAATTTAAAGTTTTAAATAAATAGATATAAAGGACTCTAATCATGAAACAAAATTGCAAGTATACTTGTATTTAAATTATCATCAACTATGCATTCTCACGCAGTAGCCTGTTTAGAATTCTTTGTTCTCTCCACTCAATTAAAGTAGACACATTACCAAATCATGTTAAATCTTTCTGTTTTCTTCTTTTACTTATTTTCTTCTATAATTTTTAATAACCACTAGGCCTATGAAAACTAAATTGATTTAGTTTCTCCTAAGTTCTCTTATTACTCGGTTATTGATACTTAATTTTGGTGTTTTTTCAATGCTTGTGGCAGATGTTTAAAAATCTGTAGTGATTTTTAGTGTTGAACAATTAGATTTAGGCATATAGAAACTTTTAATTGCCAACAAAGTTTAGAGATATGATTGAGACTATTGGAAGGAATAAAGTAAAAGTGACTATATTTAAATCTCTTTTCTGTTCAAAACCGAAGGAGAATTACTTTAGATTCCTCGTTCAAACTAGTTATGTCACTGTTCCTAATAAAAAAATTAACGTTTCAGTTTGTTAATTGTTGTATAAGATACTATCCGTAACAAAGGTAAGTTTCTATACTACTCTTAAGTGCCTTTTTCAGGTAAATACGGAAATAAAGGGTGCTGGTCGAATTCTTCTTTTGGTTTCTTAGTTTTTGTGGCTTCTTTCAATTGTGAATTTATTTTTTTCCGAGGTTGTTTGGGCTTCCTTTCTATGAATCAATTGTTGGTACCAGATGAATGACTTTTAGCTTTTTGTGTTGGGACTTATTGACTTTTTTAGTGCTAACTACTCATTTTTTCATTTTTTTTTCTTCTCATCTTCAGAGAAGATGGCACATGGCACAAGTGATGAATAAGTTGAGGCTCTCATTGCCAAAAGCTTGATGAAAGCTTTATATTAGCTCTCAGGTAATTTTAGAGATACAAAGATAAACTTGGGTGCTAATGGTTGTTGTTCTGTTATTTGTGTTTTGCATAGAGCAATGTTAGAAAAAACATTTGTGCATGTGTGTGTCTACTACAATGGATAGTGGTCTGAAACATTGTAACTTGCTGCATAGTCTCTGCTAATTCCTTGCCAATTTCCATCTCAAGTGTTCGCCTCTTTTTGCTAGTTTTCCTTTTTTGGATTACTAGGGAGAGGAAAAAGTTAATTGTTTTCTCCAGGATAACATAAGTGCACTATTTAGTGGGTAGATTTGATTGTAGTGGGGACCAATTTATTTTATCATCACTGACCTAGGTTGAGATCAGGACCACAAAAGATTGATAACTGTAGCCAATCTCTCAATAGTAGTCTTATTCACATGTAAAACTTTCGATCTTTATTCATTTTAAAAATAAAAAATTAAAGAAAGGTCATATTTGAGAACACCCACGAGGGACACTGGGGACATCTACTTTAAGATCACATTACGATTTAAACAAAAATTTAGAGCACATTTTAATGAATGAATTAATTAAAGAACCTCAATGCCTAACTTTTGACTTAATAAATTATGCTACTTTGTATACATAAAATATACACAAGACTAGAAATGCAATCTGAGAGGGTTTTAATCAAAAGAAGATAGCTTATAGTCGCTTATCAGAAAATACCCAGCGCACAAATTATAAAACGCGCTTCAAAAAAGGAATCCACACATAGTTTATACAACCAAGAGATTTGTGTTGAGTTAAAAAAGAGAGTGAGAGAGGGAAAAAAAAAGAAAGAGGTTTACGTTGAAAAATTGTGGAGAACCAAAATAGTTTTTACTTTCTAGCTTCAACATGTTTTATCTCTCTTCTTTTTTTTTTTTTTTCCTTTTGACACATTAATTTTAACTTTTCTAAATGTTGACACGTGAGAATATACACAAGACTCTAAGAAATGCAATCTGAGAGGCTTTTAACTAAAAGAGCATAGCTTGTAGTTGCTTATTAGAGAATACCCATCACAAATTATAAAACATGCTTCAAAAAAAGAATCTAAACATAGTTTATACAATCAAGAGATTTGTGTTGAGTTAAAAAAAAAACAGAGAGAGAGAGAGGAAAAAAAGAAAGAGGTTTAAGTTGAAAAATTGGGGAGAACCAAAATAGATTCTACTTTCTAGCTTCAACACGTTTTTATCTCTTTTTTTTTTTTCCTTTTGACACGTCAATTTTACTTTTTATAAATGTTGACATGTGGAACACTTTTCTGACCATAAATAAATCCAAAATGTTAAAATGTAGAGCAAAGTAATGGAGCCCAACATCTCCTTCTAACTTCCCTCTCTCTTTCTTCTATACTTTCGTTTCCCTCCTCTTTTTCGTCTTTGCAAAAAGGGTGAACAATGAACAAACTTTTGATTTCGAAAAAGAAGAGAGAGGCTTGTTAAAAAATAAAGGTGAGGTGTTAGATTAGTTTTCTCAGTAAAATTGTAGCAAAAGGGTTCAGGTTTTTCTAAGATTTCAACTACAAAAAAAAGGATTTTCATTATATTAATTTAGTTTTTATTTGAATTTTAAGGAACCATGAGTTATTTAAATGAATTTTTTTGGTGTGATCCAACCAACCAGAGGTTGTTACGATGTCGTTTAAAAGGAGATTTGGGAGCTTTTAATGTTGGGCGAAGTTGGGTGTAAGTTGGTTGTTTCACGTCTGTGTTTTTGTTGTCTTAAGAGTTGGTCGCCCTCGTGTAGGATGCCTTTCTCTTCTTAGTCCTGTGATAGATTTTTACTGTTTCTTGGCGTTTGTTTGCGCCCTTAAATGATATTCACTCATTTTAGGGGGGAAAAAAAAATTAAGTAGTGGAAGATCACTAGAAAGAGGCTAAAGAGATATAGGAAGAGTCTCAAATAAAAAAAAAATAAAAAAAACCTCATTGATATATATATATATTTTAGGAAAACCTTGATAGGTATTTTAGTTATAGGAAGTCTCAATTTAAAAATTAAAAAAAAAACCTCGTTGATAGGTATTTTAGCATTTCAATTATAAGAAGAGTCTCAATTTAAAAATTAAAAAAAAAAACCCTCGTGGATAAATATATATTATTTTATTTTTTGGGGAAAAACTTGATAGGTATTTTAGCGTGCGAGTAATAACACTGACAAACAAACAATGATAAAAGGTGGTGCTATCAAGTGAAAACAGTCTCCCTTCTCCAACGGCTACATTTTCCCTTCTCTTGTCGCTCCTTTCGTCTTTTCAATCTCTTTCTCCTCCTCCTCCTCTCTCTCTCCTCCACTTCTTCTCTCTTTCTCTCTCTAGATTTCACAGCCATGAAACACTTCACGCAGCCAAGAAACGCAATCTTGAGGGAGACGACGATAGAGTCTCCGGCCTCGCCCAACCCTAGCGCAGTCAAGCCCCAGCCGTCGCGGAAGCAGAGCGGCTCCAAGGAGAACGCGCCAAGCCCCGGCCGTCGACGGAAGCACAAGGGCTCCAAGGAGAACGCTCCGCTGTCGGATCCGAACTCGTTGCCCCCGATTCCGGAGCACTCGCCGGCGATTTCCACCCTCTTGACCTATACTTTCTCCCAATCTCTTGTCGGACATTAGTGTCGCTGGATAATGACCAGAGTTTTCACCAGCAATTGTCGGACCAGATTGAGTCATTGTTGAAGGAATGATAGAAGTTTTCCCAAAAAATCGCCGACATTTCTCTCTTTCCTCCTCATTAGACCAGATCCACCATTGAAGGTTTGCTAGGGTTTTTCCAAAGAAATCGCTGCTAAATTCTCTCTCTTCCTCATCTGACTAGAGAGTTGCAACTTCTGGATTTTTGGTAATTTTTCCCTCTCTGTGTTGTGGATTTTTACTCAGTTATCGTTTTCTTTTGGTTATTTTCTGTATTCTGAGAGACATGAAGGTTAACGGTGGTGCTAATCATTGATTGGTTATTG
Source organism: Morus notabilis (assembly GCF_000414095.1). NCBI lineage: Eukaryota > Viridiplantae > Streptophyta > Magnoliopsida > Rosales > Moraceae > Morus > Morus notabilis. Next base: position 79,215 of record NW_010357109.1, read on the forward strand.
CTCTTTAGAATTATGATTCGAACTTTTAGGGTTCATAAATATGAGGCTTCATTTCAAATTATAAAGTATATTTGGTAAATCTTGATATAAACTATAAACACTTGATTCAGTTTCTCTTAAGTTCTCTTATTAATCAGTTATCGATAGTTAATTTTGGTGTTGTTTTGATGCTTGTGGCAGATGTTTAAAAATCAGTAGTGACTTTTAGTGTTGAACAATTAGATTTAGGCATATAGAAACTTTTCATTGCCAACAAAGTTTAGAGATATGATTGAGACTATTGGAAGGAATAAAGTAGAAGTGACTATATTTAAATCTCTTCTCTGTTCAAAACCGAAGGAGAATTACTTTAGATTCCTCATTCAAACTAGTTATGTCACTGCTCCTAATCTAAAAACCAACGTTTCAGTTTGTTAATTGTTGTATAAGATACTATCTGTAACAAAGGTAAGTTTCTATACTACTCTTAAGTGCCTTTTATAGGTAAATGCAGAAATCAAGGGTGCTGGTCGAATTCTTCTTTTGGTTTCTTAGTTTTTGTGGCTTCTTTCAATTGTGAATTGGTTTTTTTCCTTGGTTGTTTGGGCTTCCTTTCTATGAATCAATTGTTGGCACCGGATGAATGACTTTTAGCTTTTTGTGTTGGGACTTATAGAGTTTTTTAGTGCTAACTACTCATTTTTCCATTTTTTTTCTTCTCATCTTCAGAGAAGATGGCACATGGCACATGTGATGAATAAGTTGAGGCTCTCATTGCCAAAAGCTTGATGAAAGCTTTATATTAGCTCTCAGGTAATTTTACAGATACAGAGATAAACTTGGATGCTAATGGTTTCTGTTATTTGTGTTTTGCATAGAGCAATGTTAGAAAACACATTTGTGCATGTGTCTCTACTACAATGGATAGTGGTCTGAAACAGTGTAACTTGCTGCGTGGTCTCCTCTTTTTGCTAGTTTTCCTTTTTTGGATTACTAGGGAGAGGGAAATGTTAATTGTTTTCTAGAATATCTAATTAATTGTTTTCTCCAGGATAACATAAGTGTATTATTTAGTGGGTAGATTTGATTGTAGAGGGGACCAATTTCTTTCATCGTCACTGACCTAGGTTGAGATCAGGACCACATAAGATTGATCACTGTTTTTGCATCTTGATTCCCCTGAGTTGTCACTGTTAATATCTGGTTTATTCTGTCAACATCTGGTTTATTCTCTCCTTTCTCTCGTTGGATATATAGTTGATCTTCTTCCTCTTCTATGTTTTGCCCCTTTTCTCTGGAAGATCTTAAAATAATTTTTTTAATAAATTTTTTTTAATGTTATACAAGACTATACTGCCTGGTTGCTTGTAGAGCCCTGCAAGGACTTTAAAGGAATCAATCTCCTTTAGAAACAGTTTCGTTGGCTATCTTAAACAGAGGCGAGACAAGTTACAAGCCAATAAAAGAGATTACAGGCAGGGGATTGGGCTCCATTTCATGATAAGGAAGCTACAACTAGTACTTTTCCAGGTGATTTGGTATGTGTTTTTCTCTTCTTGTCATTGAATTGATAGATTGCAAACTGAATAGCCAAACAAATCTCAAGGAAACATGTACAATGTAAGTCCTCTGTACTATTAGATTTACGCATACAAAAATATTGACTTCTCTATTGTAGTTATAACATGCTTGATAGAAAGAGATTAAATGTATCAAACTGATTTTCTTTCTCTGTTCTCTTTTTGGTGTTTCCTAGCATGTTTGAAAAGTCCAAATTTACGTCCATCTAAGCACATCTACTAATTACACTTTGTCGGGACTGTCAAATTGGAGGACAGGTGCAACTAGAATCAATGATGAGAGTTCTAGCTCGAACATTGTTTTCACTTGTGTTTTGGAATCGTGCAAGGTGCAGCCTGCCATCCTCTGTTGGACTTTTCTGCTGCTATATATATATGTATTAGATTATTGTTGTCTATTCAGTAATGTTTATTAGATTATCGATATATTATAATTGATTCTTCTCATAGTAATGTTGGGGCCCAATAATTGATATCAGACTTTTCTCCCGGTTCTAGGCTTTGTCTAAACTTACTCTGTTCTCTTGTTTCCTTCAATTTAATTATTCATTACTTGATTTCTTTATGCTATGTTTGGTAGGAAGGAAAGAAAATAGGATAGAAAGGAAATATGGAAGTGATGGAAAATAGCAATGATGGAAAGGAAATTGATTTTCTTTTATGTTGTTTGGTATGAGAAGATGGAAAGAAAATGAGTTTACTTTCACTTGTTTGGTATTGGAAGTTAAATTGGGAGGAAAGAAAAAATCTTACTCGTAAATTACTTTTATATCCTTAAATTTTTTGCTTGGATGTTGATGGAGAAAAGGGTAGTTTAGTAACTTTGCTCACTTTAATGAGTTGTCCCTATTTTCCATCCCATTTTCTGCCCACTTGTGGAAAGAAAAAAAATGGTGGGGCCCACATGTATTATTTTCCACTCTATTTTCTCTTCCTTTCTCTTTTCTCTCACCAAACAACCTACATTTTCATTTTCCGTCCCAAAATCCCTCCACCTTCTTCCTTCCTTCTACTTTTCTTTCCTACCAAACATACTCTTAGTGTATTTCATTAACCCTTACTGAATATAGATTTTAAATTTGATAGTGATTAATTTTAAACTCTTAACTTTCTTTGCGTTAATTTTCATCTTTAATAACTTTTCCTTATAGTACCCTTTGTTCTTTAAACAATGTCTAGATTTCTGGATGTCTGTTTCTTTTTAATCTCATTTTCAATGTTTTGTAATTGTGAAAATTCTTATATCATCTTATTTATTTTTATTTTGTATTAAATTTCATTTATGCTACCATTATCATAGTCTCTTTATATAAGAGTCTAAACAGTTTCTATTATTTATAGAGAAGTTAAACACTTATTGTTTTAGTCATAATTTTTCTTTTCTTATTTGTAATATCCAAAACAGTTTCTATTATTTATAGAGAAGTTAAACACTTATTGTTTTAATCATAATTTTTCTTTTCTTATTTGTAATATCCAGTTTAATCTTCAACCATTTTATTTGTTCCGTATATTTTGTAATCTTTTACACTTTTAAACTCTGCTGATATTTGATCTCTGTCTTCTTCAAACGTGCAAAACTATAATTTGATAAGTTACGGGTGGACTCGTCAACGGACTCGGCTTCCTAGTCAATCTCCCCAACAGGTCGTTCCTTCCGCCGATCCACTGACGGTCGCCTCACCATCGACTTTCTCTATTGGGGAGACTTGTTCGGAGGACTATTGTTGCAACAGAGGGTTGCGCTGTGAAACTTGCACTTCCCATGACAATAACCTGACCTGGATGGACGCGAATTCAATTGTTCATCCCAACTTCCAAGGTACGCAATCCAAATTACACTGCACTCTTTTGATTATCGAATTTCTATTTGATATTCATGACTCTTTACAACGAAGAAAGCTTTATGTATACTGTGGTGAATTGACAATGAGAAGCTGAAATGAAAACTACTTATTTTTATTCATACTGAATACTTTTTCACGGCATACACTGCATACATATGTACCTCAACCCTAGCAACCCTACCATTAAGTCTGTATCCTATCAAATTAGGAAACTATCTCTAATTCTAAGGAAATAATCCATCAAACTAATTGCCTAAAATCACCTAGTTGTACACGGTTTTCCAGCCTGTATTCCAGCTATATACAGTTTTTTCCACTCTCCCTCAAGCTGGTGAATAAGCATTTTCCATTCCCAGCTTGGATACAATAGTATGAAAAACTAAGCTATTCAGCCCTTTGGTAAGGACATCGGCAAGTTGTCCATGTGTAGACACATAAGGCATTAGCCCACTTTCTAACTTCTCCTTAATAAAGTGTGTCAATTTCAATGTGTTTGGTCCGGTCATGTTGTACTGGGTTGTGAGCTATGCTGATCCTAGATTTGTTGTCACAGTAAAGTCTCATAGGTTCGTCCCACTTGATCTTCAAATCTTCAAGAATAATCTTCAACCAAAGTAGTTCACACACTCCTTGAGCCATGGCTCGGAATTCAGCCTCTGCACTCGATCGAGCTACCACGCTTTGTTTTTTACTTTTCCATGTTACAAGATTCCCCCCAAGAAAGGTGCAGTATCCTGATGTCGATCTTCTGTCAACAATTGACCCAGCGTAATCAGCATCAGTGTATGCTTCAAGAACTAACCCTCCATTTCTTTTGATCAAGATACCTTTTCCCGGCGTTCCCTTTAGGTACTATGGAACTCGATAGGCTGCTTGTAGATGGACTTCCTTTGGACTATGCATAAACTGGCTATTTACTGCGGCATCTTCCTCTGCTTTCCCAAGTTTTAAATTCGGGTCCATTGGGTTGCTCGTTGGTTTGCATGCTGTCTTGCCAATTTCCTTGAGAAGATATGTGACGTACGTCTGTTGAGAAATGAAGATTCCCTGCTTCGAATGAGCAACTTCAATACCAAGAAAATACTTCAACCTTCCCAATGCTTTAATCTCAAACTCCTTAGCCAAATGTTGACTTAAGACCTGCTTCTCCTTAGAATCATCCCCTGTCAATATTATGTCATCAACATACACTAAAAGAGCTGTAACTCCCCCTGAAGTTGAATGCTTAATGAACAATGTATGATCCCGTTGGCTTTGCCTGTATCCCAAAGTCAGCATAACTCTTGCAAACCTCGCAAACCTCGCAAACCATGCCCGTGGTGACTGCTTAAGGCCATATAGTGCCTTCTTCAATCTACACACAGTGTGAGCAGTCAAATTCTTCCCATATCCTGGTGGAACCTCCATATAAATCTCCTCTAATTCCCCATGTAGGAAAGCATTTTTGACATCAAATTGCTGCTATTCCCAACCATAATTCGCTGCTAGTGACAACAATACTCGTACTGTATTCATCTTTGCCACAGGGGCAAATGTCTCCAGATAATCGATCACATAGGTTTAGTATACCCTTTTGCTACTAACCGCGTCTTGTACCTCTCAATCGACCCATCTGCTCTATACTTCACAGTATACACCCATTTACAACCCACTGGTCTCTTTCCTTCCGGTAACTTCACCAACTCTCAAGTTTTGTTCTTCTCCAACGCATCCATTTCCACATTCATAGCTTGTTTCCATTTTTCATTAGATAAAGCCCCGGACAGGGTGGTTGGAATGGTGATGGCATTTAGGCTTACAAGGAAGGCTCTATGAGATAGTGAGAAACTGTTAAAGGATAAGAAATGTGCAAGAGGATATAAAGGTCGATTTGTACACTCTAGTTCCTTTCCTAATGGCAATCGGAAGATTCTGATCATCATTATTCACAAATTTAGAATTATCTTGTAAAGGATGGTCAGAAATTGTTACCTCATTTAAAGGGTTTGAGTTGGATTCTTGGATCTGCATAGGTTCTGGAACAGCCTTCCTCCTTCTTGTGAACACGTTGCCTTTGCCAAATCTTACATTTTCCAGGGCAGAGTCGGTTTTTTCTTGTGGTTCATTTGGTGTTATAGGTACGAGTTCAAGTCTGGGTATGGACTTAGTGGGTATGGATGCAGATATGGATTCAGGATCATGGTTAGAACAAGATGGACTGGGTGTAGCAGGTGTAGGATTATCTGACTTGGGAATTGAGGACAAATCAAGCAAAAAACCTTCCTTATCCTCTTTCAATGAACTCTCCCCCTGAGGATAAGGATTAGAGAAATAGGACTCTTGTTCAGTGAATGTGACATCCATCGAGACGTAGAATTTCTTTGACGGAGGATGATAGCACTTATACCCTTTCTGAGTTGAAGAATATCCTACAAAGATACACTTTAGAGCCCTTGGATCTAATTTCCCCTGTTTTGACTATGAACATGGACAAAGGAAACACACCCAAAAATTCTAGGAACAAGGTTATTTAAGGTATTCAGGTTTGGGTAAAATGATGAGAGTATGTCTATGGGCCTTTTAGAATCTAAAATTCTCAAAGGCAAACGATTTATCAGATGAGTGGTTGTAAGGATTGCTTCCCCCCAAAAAATCTTAGGCACATTTTTTTGAAACAACAAGGCTCGGGTTTTTTCAAGAAGATCACCATTTTTCCTTTCTGCTACTCCATTTTGTTGTGGAGTGCTGACACATGACGATTCGTGTATTATTCCCTCTTTTTGAAAGAATGGAGTCAGAGTTTGATTGAAATAGTCTCTGGCATTATCCGACCTAAACCTTTTGATTGAGACCCCAAATTGATTTTTGACCATGGAATGGAAATTTGGGAATACAGTACTAACATCAGATTTTTGTTTAAGTAGGAAAATCCATGTAACACGAGTACAGTCATCAATAAAAGAAACAAACCATCTTGCCCCACACAAAAATCTGGGGAGTCGCAGCATCAATAACACGAGTACAGTCATAGTAAACAAACCATCTTGCTAAACACAATCCATGTAACACGTGTACCCTTGGTTGAGACTGCTTAATTCCTTCGATGTTGATTCTGCTTGAGGAGTCGCAGCAATATGGTCTTGTCCTTTGCTTGGTGGCTTTCCATGAAGCTTCCAACATGTATCACGGGTATGACGAGACTTCTTGCAATAAGTGCACCAAAGACTATCACGGTTTTGGAACTTTGGCTGGCTGTTTTTTTCTCCTTCAGGTGTTGTACCTCTCTCCATGTTTGTGACATGTTTGTGGTTCAAGCATCAGCCCCCTTATGCTCTCTTCACTCCTAATTAGAGCCACTACTTCATTAAAACCTAGAACCTCCGGCTTCCCAAGAATCTGTATTCTTACTAGATCAGAAAATCATAGACCCTGTCTTGTTCAATAAATTCCTTTAAGATAGCTGCATCCTCGGGGCATTTAGTTTTGTGGACGAAATTCAAATCCTATTAGGTTTAGTTAAACTTTGGATAACGTCAATCTTATTTCTGATAGAATAGATGTGTTTTATTTAGGATTAGGATTAGCATATTAGTTTCTTATCTTTTGGGATTATTATCTCTATTGTAGCCTATTTAAAGACGAAAGTCTTCATTAATAAATATACCGAATTAATTAAGATCTCTCTGTTTTTATATGGTATCAGAGCCTAAGGGCTAAATTTTTTTTTTCTTTCTCTCATGGCTGAACACAATACAGCCATATCCTCTGGTACGTCCAGCCAATTCACGGCTGAAAGAAACTCTACTCCAATCGCTTCTCTTTCCGGGAGCGATACCTTCTCTCTCAATATTACAGCCCACAAATTAGATGGAAAAAATTATCTACAGTGGGCGCAATCCGTAAAAATTGTTATTTGTGGCCGCGGAAAATTGGGCTATCTTACTGGAAACTTCCTGCTCCCAGCCCAACTGATTCGTCGTATAAGACATGGCTGGCAGAGAATTCTATTGTTCTCGCGTGGCTTATCAATTCGATGGACCCAAAAATCAGCCGTCATTATCTTTGGTTCAAAATGGCCAAGGAGGTGTGGGATGCAGCCCGCCGAATGTACTCTGATCTCGGGAATGCTTCTCAAATTTTCGAGATCCATTCGAAGCTGAAGGAGATGAAGCAGGGCTCAAAATCGGTGACTCAGTATTTTTCTGATCTTCAAGATCTTTAGCAAGAACTCGATCTATTTCTTGAAGAAGAGTCCACATGTGCTGAATGTAGTATCAAGCAGAGGCGTAATCTTGAAAAAGAAAGAGTGTTCGATTTCGATTTCCTTGCTGGCCTTAATCGAAGCATGGACGAAGTACAAGGCCGAGTGGTGGCACGGGATCCTTTTCCCTCTACAGAAGACGCCTTTGCAGAAGTTCGTCGTGAGGAAGTCCGTCGGAAGGTAATGCTCACTGATGACATACCAGCACCTCCATCTGCACCAGAAGGTTCTGCCTTAGTGTTAAATAAATCCCACACACACGAACAATATCATCCTGATCAGCGCCAAAGCAAGCGACCATGGTGTGATCACTGTAATCGCCCTGGCCATACTCGGGACAAGTGTTGGGAGATTCATGGAAAACCAGCAAATTGGCAGCCTCGGAAGAAGAATGATGGACGTGCATACCAAACTCAATCCGACCAAGACAAATCAGGCAACTCCAGCGCATCTATTCCATTCAGCAAGGAACAGATTGAACAACTCCGTAAGCTTCTAAATCAGCCATCCATCAATACTCCTCAATCAGTCAATCCATCTTCCAGCTCCATTATTGGGTTATGTACAGCGACCCAATCTGGTAAACTTCACTCAAATCTAAAATCTTCCATTCACCTTAAAGACCCTTGGATCATTGATTTAGGGGCTTCTGATCATATGACAGGTAGTTCTAATCTTTTTTACTCATATATTCCTTGTTCTAATCACACCACTGTTAAAATTGCTGATGGGTCTTTGACTCCAGTTGCTAGAATCGGTAATATTAAATTATCTCAGAACTTTATCCTTCAATCTGTCTTCCATGTTCCTGCTTTACAATGCAACCTGATCTCTGTTAGTAAAATTACACGTGATAACCATTGTGTTGCTAAATTCTTGCCTTTGTCGTGTCAATTTCAGGACCTACTATCGGGGAAGATGATTGGCAGTGCTAGGATTCATGATGGTCTTTATTACTTTGAAAGTGATCAATCGAAGAGTCGGCAAACTTTTGCTTCTATGTCTGTTTCTAGTACTAGGGAAATAATGTTATGGCATCTTAGACTTGGCCATCCTAGTTTTTCATAGCTTAAACGTTTGTTTCCATCCTTATTTAATAATAATAAAAATCTTGTTTCTCTTAATTGTGAATTTTGTCAACTAGCCAAACACACTCGCATCTCATTTTCTCCAAAACCATACACACCGTCCATACCGTTCTCTTTGATCCATAGTGACATATGGGGACCTTCAAGAATCACTACATCCCACGGTAAAAAATGGTTCCTTACATTTATTGATGATCACACACGTGTTACATGGGTTTATCTTCTTCGTGACAAATCCGAAACCAGTCAAATATTTAAATTCTTTCACAAGATGATTCAAACCCAGTTTCAAACTAATGTCCGAACACTTAGAACTGACAATGGAAAAGAATACTTCAATTCCATTCTAGGTGATTATTTGTTGGAAAATAGGATTATACATCAAAGTTTGTGTGTTGATACTCCATCCACAACAAAATGGAGTATCCGAAGGAAAAATCGTCATCTATTAGAAGTAGCCCGTGCTCTCATGTTTACAATGAATGTTCCAAAATACTTATGGGGGGATGCTATTCTAATTGCTACCTATCTCATAAACCGTTTACCAGGTCGTCCGATCAACTTTGAAACCCCTATGTCTGTTCTCTCCAAAACCTATCCGCAAGTTTCTAAGTCCAGTGCTCTTCCATTAAAAAGTTGTACAGCATTTGTCCATATACATGAGCACAATAGAAGTAAACTTGATCCCCGAGCTCTCAAAACTGTCTTCCTGGGATACTCTTGACCTACCATTACTTAATGATAATTTAGACACCACAACAACTGTTTCCACACCTGAGTCAATTCAGATCAACCCTCCCAATGCGCCAAATCTGCCTGAGCATGAACCAATATTGGAAACAGGGGGAGAAGCAACACTGCCCGAGACTAAACAACAAGAGCTATAGGTCTACTCTAGAAGGAAAAACCGATGGTAGATCCTCACCTACAAAATGAGTCCGGTACATCTACTTCCATTCTTAATCTAGACAAGCCAATAGCAGTTAGAAAGGGTGTTAGATCTTGTACTCAACATCCTATTTCTAAATTCATCTCCTATTCAAATCTATCTCCTTCATTCCGTATTTTTACCTCCAGATTGTCTAGTATAATGATTCCCAGGTCTATAAAAGAGGCGTTGGATGTTCCTAAGTGGAAAGCTGCTGTTCTTGAAGAAATGCGTGCCCTTAAACAGAATAATACATGGAACTTGGTGGAATTACCCCAAGGGAAAAGCATAGTAGGGTGCAAATGGGTATTCACAGTTAAGTATAAGGAGGATGGTTCAGTTGAGAGACACAAGGCGCGACTAGTGGCCAAAGGTTTTACTCAAACCTATGGAATCGACTACACTGAAACCTTTGCTCCCGTTGCCAAACTCAATACTGTCCGAATCCTTCTCTCAGTGGCAGCTAATTCTGATTGGCCCCTACATCAACTTGATATTAAAAACGCATTCCTAAATGGTGAGCTTGAAGAGGAGATTTATATGTGTCAACCTCTGGGGTTTGAAGAGGAATTAGGGAGACAAACTGTCTGTAAACTCAACAAGTCTCTCTATGGTTTAAAACAGTCTCCACGTGCTTGGTTCAACAGATTCTCGAAGGTGATCAGGAAGTTTGGCTACATTCAGGGACAAGCCGATCATACACTATTTGTTAAACACTCTGAAAAAGAAAAGATTACTATTCTTATAGTATATGTCGATGATATCATTATCACTGGAAATGATAGTGAAGAAGTGGAGAGAATCAAGAAGATAATGGCAAAGGAATTCGAAGTTAAAGACCTTGGATCCCTGAGATATTTTCTAGGGATGGAATTTGCAAGGAGTAAAAAGGGTATTTCTGTCTCTCAAAGGAAGTACACCCTAGATCTTTTGAAAGAAACTGGCATGTTGGGATGCAAGCCTAGTAAAACGCCGATTGAACTTGGTAATAAAGCAAAAATGCTTGAAGGAGGACCAGTCGACAAGGGAAATTATCAACGTCTTGTTGGAAAACTCATCTACCTCTCACATACGAGACCTGATATTGCCTTTGCAGTGAGTTTAGTAAGTCAATATATGCACGCACCGTGTCATTGATGCAGTGTATAGAATCTTGAGATAAGTAGACACCTGGAAAAGGCTTATTTTTTGCAAAAACTGATGATCGAAGAGTGAAAGCATTCACTGATGCAGATTGGGCTGGATCCATTGATGATCGAAAATCAACATTTGGATATTGTACCTTATTGTGGGGGAATCTGGTGACTTGGCGCAACAAAAAAACAATCAGTTGTCGCTAGAAGCAGTGCAGAAGCTGAGTATAGAGCTATGGCTCATGGAGTTTGTGAACTCGTTTGGATAAGAAGAGTGATGAAAGAGTTGAAAATTGACTTTGAAGAACCTATGCGGCTCTATTGTGATAATAAGTCAACTATCAGTATAGCTCATAATCCTGTTCATCATGATAGGACTAAACATGTGGAAGTAGATCGACATTTTATTAAAGAAAAACTTGATGAAGACGTTATCAGAATTGAATACGTGCCTACATCTCATCAACTAGCTGATCTACTCACAAAAGGGCTATCCGAACAAACCCTTGAGGTACTTGTAGGCAAGCTTGGCCTCATCAACATCTACAGCCAAGCTTGAGGGGGAGTGTGGACGGAGTTCAAATCCTATTAGGTTTAGTTAAACTTTGGATAACGTCAATCTTATTTTCTGATAGAATAGATTATCTTTTGGGATTATTATCTCTATTGTAGCCTATTTAAAGACGAAAGTCCTCATTAATAAAATATACCGAATTTATTAAGATCTCTCTGTTTTTATAAGTTTTAATAACTCGGTAATCATCCAACTCCATCCATAAGGTTTTCAATTGGTTTGCATATTCAGTGACAGTCTTATTACCTTGTTTTGCCACTATAGTTTTCACCTTAACTTCGTATACTTGGGTTGCGTCCCTAGCTTTGGAATAAGTCTATTGAATAGCATCCCATATGTCCTTGGCGGTAACCAAAAACATGCAGGTATCGCTGATTTCAGGAATCATGGAACTCCACAACCACGCCATGATCATAGAGTCTTCTTCATCCCATGCTTCAAACTTCGGATCATCTGGTTTAGGACCCGTTCCCAAAAGATGGCTAATCTTTCCTCTTCCTTTCAACACCGTACGGATGAGTTAGGACCACTTAAGGTAATTTGATCCATCTAGTCTGTACGATGCCTGAATGTTCTGCAATTCTCCAGGTTGCTGAGGCCTGATTTTTCCTCTGACTGGACAGCCTTAGTCTTCCCAGTTTCTGACATGTTGGATTCCAGCGAGAGAATAGATGGCAGCAACAGAATGGATAGGACGGACAGCAAGATGATGGACTCACAGACACGGTAGGAATTGCTGGATAGAGACTGATGAACAAACAAAACAAGAACCGGCAATAAAGGCCGAGAAAGGGGTGCTGATCAGAAAAGAGTGTTGATCAGGAAAAGAAAAAAATCCAGCAATGAAGGCTAAGAAGCTTCGGCAATGAAGGCCAAGCACAAATTTCAATCCCAGGGATTTGAGCCTAAGGCTCTGATACCAACTTCTTATTTTTATTCAAAATGAATACTTTTCACGGTATACACTGCATACATATATACATCAACCATAGCAACCCTACCATTAAGTTTGTATCCTATCAAATTAGGAAACTATCTCTAATTCTAAGGAAAGAATCTATCAAACTAATTGCCTAAAATCACCTAGCTGTACACGGTTTTCCAGCTTGTTTAGGTTTTTCGCTTTGAATCTTTGGGCAATGCTGAATTTATATTGGCCAGGTTCTCATTTCTAGCAACGATTCAGGAAAAAAAATAAAAAAAAGGGTTCGTCTTTGCTGGGGTTGTAGAGTGTCGGTTTTCTTTATTTTTATGGAGGTTTCTAAAAGGGCTGGTTGTTAATTTCTAATTGAAGATTACCATGCCTCCTACTAATTTACAGACTGTTGTAGAATGCTAAAGTTTGAGGTTTTCTTTCTACACATTTAGAAGCTATGTGCCTAATCAGATGTCCTTTCTTTTTTCCATTTTCGTTTTTTGTCCTCTTACTGAAACTTCGTCATCTCACTGAAGTATGTCTAGAGTCCTAATGGCATAATCTTATTTCTGTTGTTTGTTGTTTGGTTTGAATACTTCTAGATGGTAATGTTCAATGCTTCCTTAACTTGGTTGAACCTACTTAGTTTTCTATTTTATAAGAAAGGAAAATGAGTTGAATTTTGTGTTGCCCTTGGTTGTATTTTCTTGTTTGCTTGGGTTTTTTTTACTTTCTTTCGTTTCTTTTGCCATTTTGAGGAAACCTATTCCTCTATGTAGTTCTTTTTAGTTGTCTATAAACGTTTCGTTCTTTCTTTTCAAAAAAATTAATATGGGATTAATTGCTCATACTATATTATGCAAACTATTCTTTCCTTTTCAGGGTTACGAGGTATCTTTTGTAGTATGGATTTTTTTAGGTAATTTATCGAAAGTCTCTTTTCTGAAAATTAAAATTAATTTATGTTTCAGAAGTTATTTTATTACGTTTTTCATTATTAGTCTCTCTATATGAGAGTTTTAAAGTAATCTATTATTATGTCTATTTATGAGAGTTTCATAAGTAAAGTTGAATTTTTTTATTATTGTATTACACATGTGGTTCTTGGTAAATTATATCTCTTGTTATTCCTTTGTTTTATTATCTCGGGGACCTACACTAAGTACGGATGTAAAAAGAATGGCAGGGTTTTTACACTTCCTACCTTTTATATGTTGTTCGTCTTTTCCGAGTTAAACTTCACCAGTTACAGGATCTTCTCACCCATGCTATCCTTCTTTTAAAGATGAGTCCCATTTTATTTTCTCTATATTTTTCTATTTTTTTGTATTATTATTTATTATATATCTTGTTTTCTATACTAATTATGCTATTGGTGCTCCCAGGTAGTAACTTTGCTCTACGGTTGCTGCAATCTTGTCTTTTTCTTGTTCCGGAAAGTTTGGTTAATTATGATTTTACTCTTTGTTAAAGGCCAATAGTGGTTTACCTTTCATGTTTCTTGGATAAGAAAAGGACATTAATGGTTGAATCTTTTTCTGCCACGGATTGTATCTGTATTTACAGATGCTTCAACCTATCTTAAAAAAGAAAAAGATAAGTTCATTCCTCTTTTTTTTTTTCCATTTGATTAATTTAGTTCTTTTATATCATCTCTTATATTTTTATATTTTGCAGGTCCAAAATGATGTCTCCATGAACCTCATGATCTCAGGATCTTTATGTCCTTTTCTTCTTCTAAGCAGTTAAATAAATCTTATGTGTTGTTTTTTATATCACGTGATTTATTCTTACTTGCTCTTTAGATAGAAAATGACATTATTTGTTCGGATAAAAAAAATCAAATTGTTTGTAAAAGTTGAGGTTTCAAATTGCTTATAATTGATGAAGATAAGTTTTCCTTATGAACTAAAAAAGTTTGCAGTTATGATTTACCCCATTTGACATTTCTTTATGTATAAATTCTTTAGAATCCAAAGAGGATTTTAGGTTCTTCTTTGAAAAATGAGTCGAATTTCTTGATTATAAGGAAATTGAGTTCTATTATGGAGAGTTCTCATATTTTCAAGTAAATAGCTGTTTGGTCAGCTGCTTTATTTGTTTTCCAAATTGTAAACTTATATGATGTCTCACATTCTAAAATTTATGCCTTTTTCTTTTCCTTGCTTGTTTAGTCTCAGAATTTTCGTTATTATTATTCCTACTATGAATTTCTAGGTATTAGTGCAAATGAGGCGAACGCGCAAAGACAAGGATGAAGAAGAAATGATAGTTCTGAAAATTTCTATTGATTCTTTGACAGTCAACGGAAAAACTTTTACATTCGACTCGGTTGTAGATAGAGGCAACGCACGTAAGGCCTTCACAGAGATGTGAGTTTCTCCAGATACTTAAATGAATAGTTTGCTTTAAATGATTGAGTTTGATCACAACTACTTGTTGCTGCTAGATATTTTCCAGCTTATGGGAGCACCACTTGTTGAAAATTGTATGACAGGTTTCAACATTTCTATTTTTGTCTATGGACAGATATGTTGAATTTGCCTTTGTTTGCTATGTGTTGTGATATAGAATATGCGTAACATATATGAAAAGTGATTGTTGTTATATGGGATGTGGGAAAGACTTGTACGATGCGGGGTCTGGCCAAAGCATTGTTGGATTGAAAGCATTTGTATCAATCAACAAGTTTAACTCCTCGAGTTTTTGAGTGCCTCTTTGCTCGTATAAACGAGGTAAATTTATTCTCTTTTGTATTGTTCTAATCTAATTTTATATCATATATCCACTGCAAGCTGTTTGTGGAACTTCTTTCTACGGGAGCAAAACAAGAATGCTGATAGACAACTCAAATATCAGTGTATGTGTCACTATTCCTTTTTTGAGGTAGATTTTTGGTGTAACTGGCCTATTTTAACTTTATAATTTCTTCCATTAACTCATTAACTGATTTTTACAAATTTACAATGAACAGATTACAGATTTAGTGGATCCTAATCAAAGAATTATTCTGGTGAGGAGGACTGTTATGCTTTCCATTTTTAGTTCTTCTTATAGTAATCCTCACTAGGGCTTTTATCAACTTTTTTCTCCAGATAAGAGAAGATGCTAAATTAGGGATCTATGTTGAAAATCTCGCTGAGGAGTATTTACGTACAATGTCAGATGTAAAGCAGCTTTTAATGAAGGTTTGCCCTATAATGCCACATAGTTAAAATGCATTTTTTTTATTGAGCTTTGAAACTTTTGACAGTAAGAACCCTTAAAGAGTGTCTTGCGTTACCTCTAGAAGTTTTGCACTCAACCTTTAAAGATTTTGAGGATGAATATCTATTTTATTCATTCTACTTCTGAATAGAAAAACTGACATATTAATAGTACAAAGAGAAGAAAAAATCACTCCCTTTAATCAAGGGAGTTAATGTATGCTGACCTACTAAAAAACTAAACGGGAAACATCTAATTAGGAAACTAGGTAGAATAATACCCGTATCCCTCTATTCTAGGAAACAAATCACATTAATTACAGCAATATAACACTAATTTGCAGTAGTAAATTCTTAGAAACTAGGACAAGAATCTCGGTTTTCCATTACCTTTTTCGAACACCTTGGTTGGCTCTTTCAAGCACCCACTTAGTTAATAATTGCTTCCCCCTATTTCTGATTTCATTGATATATATTTGGTTATTGATGATTAGAATCTTTGCATTCAGCAGCAGCTAAAATAAAACCTAGCATTCAATTAGTTGCGATCTATGTTTGTTTTGTTACATTGAGAATATCTATTTGGGCTACTTACATTTAGTTAAGGTAATATATGAGTGCATTTTACAACAACAAACTGTTTTTTGTTTTTTGTTTTTTTTTCTGCTTCTTCTTCTTCTTTGGTTACAATAACAATAACAAAATGGGACGTAAGTTCATGCTATAAATATCTTTCTTCAATTTCTATCTTTAAGTATGTAAAATTTGAAAAAAAAGATGAAAATAAAATTAGTCAAAAGTGGATTCGCAACATGAAGACTATATTAGCTCTTACAAAAAGAAAAATAAGTCATTATTAAGTCTTGTTTATCTAACATATTAAATAAACCATCAAGACTAACACATTAAAAAAAAACACGAAGACTATATTATACTAAAATATATGAAGAGGAAATGGTATACTGTCCATCTAGCTTGCAATATATCTCACTGATGGAGTTATTCCTTATTTATTGGGCGTGTACTCATTAGCATGTTATGATTTGCATCAAAGAAGTTAGTTTTTTTGAGTTTGTTGCTCTCAAATTTCTCTCATTCTTCAAATTTTATTCGAAATATTTTTTTATCGGTTTTTTTAATTGAAATTTCTTTCTACACCAAATGAGAGAATGGATGACCAACCATATTTCATAATTAAGTGTTTACGTCCATCTAAGCACGTCTACTAATTACACTTTGTCGGGACTGTCAAATTGGAGGACAGGTTTTCACTTGTGTTCTAGATTCGTGCAAGGTGCAGCCACCATCCTCTGTTGGACTTTTCTGCTGCTATATATATATATATATATATATGTATTAGATTATTGTTGTCTATTCAGTAATGTTTATCAGATTATCGATATATTAAAATTGATTCTTCTCATAGTAATGTTGGGGCCCATTAATTGATATCAGACTTTTCTCCCGGTTCTAGGCTTTGTCTAAACTTACTCTGTTCTCTTGTTTCCTTCAATTTAATTATTCATTGCTTGATTTCTTTAGTGTATTTCATTAACCCTTACTGAATACAGATTTTAAATTTGATAGTGATTAATTTTAAACTCTTAACTTTCTTTGCGTTAATTTTCATCTTTAATAACTTTTCCTTATAGTACCCTTTGTTCTTTAAACAATGTCTAGATTTCTGGATGTCTTTTTCTTTTTAATCTCATTCTTAATGTTCTGTAATTGTGAAAATTCTTATATCATCTTATTTATTTTTATTTTGTATTAAATTTCATTTATGCTACTATTATCATAGTCTCTTTATATAAGAGTCTAAACAGTTTCTATTATTTATAGAGAAGTTAAACACTTATTGTTTTAGTCATAATTTTTCTTTTCTTATTTGTAATATCCCGTTTAATCTTCAACCATTTTATTTGTTCCTTATATTTTGTAATCTTTTACCTCTTCACGTTTAAAGACATAACTTTTAATTTACACTTTTAAACTCTGCTGATATTTGATCTTTGTCTTCTTCAAACTTGCAAAACTATTATTTGATAAGTTACGGGTGGACTCGTCAACGAACTCGGCTTCCTAGTCAACCTCCCCAACAGGTCGTTCCTTCTGCCGATCCACTGACGGTCGCCTCACCATCGACTTTCTCTATTGGGGAGACTTGTTCGGAGGACTATTGTTGCAACAGAGGGTTGCGCTGTGAAACTTGCACTTCCCATGACAATAACCTGACCTGGATGGACGCGAATTCAATTGTTCATCCCAACTTCCAAGGTACGCAATCCAAATTACACTGCACTCTTTTGATTATCGAATTTCTATTTGATATTCATGACTCTTTACAACGAAGAAAGCTTTATGTATACCTCTCTCCTGGTTGATGTGCCCACTGTAAAAGTCATGGTGAGACTCTAGACTACCTTCTCCTCCACTGCCCTTTTTCCTTGGATATTTGGGTTCGGATTTTGAGAGTTTGGTTTTTCCTGGGTGATTCCTAGTGGAACAGTTGACCTTTTCAATGGTGATCTTGTGTTTGGTAGAAGCAATAGTGCCAAGAGATTATGAACCGTGGCTGTTCTTTCTACTACTTGGGCTTTTTGGCTAGAAAGGAATAATGGGTTTTTAATGATTTAGAGGGTAATGTGACAGTGGTTTGGGATATAATTAAGTATTGGGTTGTTCTTTAGCTTTCCCAAGCCTTTTTTTTAATGTGTTAAGTATTGGGTTTTCCGGTTTGAATCTTTGGGCAACGCTAAATTTATATTGCCCAGGTTCTCATTTCTAGCAACAATTCAGGAAAAAAAAAAAAAAAAAAAGGGTTCGTCTTTGGGGGGGTTGTAGAGTGTAGGTTTTCTTTATTTTTATGGAGGTTTCTAAAAGGGCTGGTTGTTAATTTCTAATTGAAGATTACCATGCCTCCTTCTAATTTATATATATTGTTGTAGAATGCTAAAGTTTGAGGTTTTCTTTGTTCACATTTAGAAGCTATGTGCCTAATCGGATGTCCTTTTTTTTTCCGTTTCCTTTTTTTTGTCCTCTTGTTGAAACTCCGTCATCTCACTGAAGTATGTCTAGTAGGGGTGTAAATCGGCCGGGTAGGGTAGGGTTGAGCCGAAAAATTGAGCCTACCCGACTAGTGCGGGTTGAGAAAATTTTAGGCCGCGACACTCTCTTAAGTCTACAAACCCGCAACCTTTCGGGTGACCTCGGCCCGAGGTGTAAATCGGGGGTTTGTAGTAGGGTTGAGCCGAAAAATTGAGCCTACCCGACTAGTGCGGGTTGAGAAAATTTTAGGCCGCGACACTCTCTTAAGTCTACAAACCCGCAACCTTTCGGGTGACCTCGGCCCGAGGTGTAAATCGGCCGGGTAGGGTAGGGTTGAGCCGAAAAATTGAGCCTACCCGACTAGTGCGGGTTGAGAAAATTTTAGGCCGCGACACTCTCTTAAGTCTACAAACCCGCAACCTTTCGGGTGACCTCGGCCCGAGGTGTAAATCGGCCGGGTAGGGTAGGGTTGAGCCGAAAAATTGAGCCTACCCGACTAGTGCGGGTTGAGAAAATTTTAGGCCGCGACACTCTCTTAAGTCTACAAACCCGCAACCTTTCGGGTGACCTCGGCCCGAGGTGTAAATCGGCCGGGTAGGGTAGGGTTGAGCCGAAAAATTGAGCCTACCCGACTAGTGCGGGTTGAGAAAATTTTAGGCCGCGACACTCTCTTAAGTCTACAAACCCGCAACCTTTCGGGTGACCTCGGCCCGAGGTGTAAATCGGCCGGGTAGGGTAGGGTTGAGCCGAAAAATTGAGCCTACCCGACTAGTGCGGGTTGAGAAAATTTTAGGCCGCGACACTCTCTTAAGTCTACAAACCCGCAACCTTTGTCGGGTTCGGGGTGATTTCTTACAGCCCTAATGTCTAGAGTCGTAATGGCAGAATCTTATTTCTGTTGTTTGTTGTTTGGTTTGAATACTTCTAGATGGTAATGTTAAATGCTTCCTCAACTTGGTTGAACCTTCTTAGTTTTCTATTTTATAAGAAAGGAAAATGAGTTGAATTTTGTGTTCCCCTTGGTTGTATTTTCTTGTGTGCTTGGGTTGTTTTACTTTCTTTCGTTTCTTTTGCCATTTTGAGGAAACCTATTCCTCTTTGTAGTTCTTTTTAGTTGCCTATAAACGTTTCGTTGTTTCTTTTCAAAAAAATAAATATGGGATTAATTGCTCATACTATATTATGCAAACTATTCTTTGCTTTTCTGGGTTACGAGGTTTCTTTTGTATTATGGATTTTTCTGGGTAATTTATCGAAAGTCTCTTTTCTGAAAATTAAAGTAATCTATTATTATGTCTCTTTCATAAGTAAAGATGAATTTTTTTATTATTGTTCTATACATGTGGTTCTTGGTAAATTATCTCTCCTGTAATTCGTTCTCCTTTATTTTATTATCTCGGGGACCTACACTAAGTACGGATGTAAAAAGAATGGAAGGGTTTTTACACTTCCTACCTTTTATATGTTGTTCGTCTTTTCCGAGTTAAACTTCACCAGTTACAGGATCTTCTCACCCATGCTATCCCTCTCTTAAAGATTTGTCCCATTTTATTTTCTCTATATTTTTCTATTTTTTTGTATTATTATTTATTATATATCTTGTTTTCTATACTAATTATGCTATTGGTGCTCCCAGGTAGTAACTTTGCTCTACGGTTGTTGCAATCTTGTCTTTTTCTTGTTCCGGAAGGTTTGGTTAATTATGATTTTGCTCTTTGTTAAAGGCCAATAGTGGTTTACCTTTCATGTTTCTTGGATAAGAAAAGGACATTAATGGTTGAATCTACCTTTCATGTTTCTTGGATAAGAAAATGACATTAATGGTTGAATCTTTGTCCGCCACGGATCGTATCTGTATTTACAGATGCTTCAACCTATCTTAAAAAAGAAAAAGATAAGTTCATTCCTTTTTTTTTTTTTTTTCATTTGATTAATTTAGTTCTTTTATATCATCTCTTATATTTTTATATTTTGTAGGTCCAAAATGATGTCTCCATCAATCTCATGATCTCGGGATCTTTATGTCCTTTTCTTCTTCCAGGCAGTTAAATAAATCTCATGTGTTGTGTTTTATGTCACGTGATTTATTCTTGCTCTTTAGATAGAAAATGACATTATTTGTTCTGATAAAAAAAATCAAATTGTTTTTAAATTTGAGATTTCAAATTGCTTATAATTGATAAAGATAAGTTTTCCTTATGAACTCAAAAAGTTAGTAGTTATGATTTACCCCATTTGACATTTCTTTATGTATAAATTCTTTAGAATCCAAAGAGCATTTTAGGTTCTACTTTGAAAATTGAGTTGAATTTCTTGATTATAAGGAAATTGAGTTCTATTATGGAGTGTTCTCGTATTTTTAAATAAATAGTTGTTTGGTTAGTTGTTTTATTTGTTTTCCAAATTGTAAACTGATATGATGTCTCACGTTCTAAAATTTGTGACTTTTCTTTTCCGTGCATGTTCAGTCTCAAAATTTCGATATTATTATTCCTACTATGAATTTCTAGGTATTAGTGCAAATGAGGCGAACGCAGAAAGACAACGATGAAGAAGAAATGATAGTTATGAAAATTTCTAATGATTCTTTGACAACTAACGGGAAAACTTTTATATTCGACTTGGTTGCAGATAGAGACAACGCACATAAGGCCTCCACAGATATGTGAGTTTCTCTAGATACTTAAATGAATAGTTTGCTTTAAATGATTGAGTTTGATCACAACTTTCTATTGCTGCTAGATATTTTCCAGCTAATGGGAGCACCACTTGTTGAAAATTGTATGACAGGTTTCAACATTTCCATGTTTGCCTATGGATAGATATGTTGAATTTGCCTTAGTTTGCTATGTGTTGTGATATATAGTATGCGTAGCATATATGAAAAGTAATTGTTGTTGATGGGCTGTCCCGGAACTGTACCGGGGCTGTACCTGGGCTGCCCTGGGGCTGTCCCGAGGCCGTCTCTGGGCTGTCCTGGGGTTGTCCCGAGGCTGTACCGGGGTTGCCCTATGGCTGTACCGAGGCTGTATTGGGGCTGTCCCGGGGTTGTACCGGGGCTGCCCGGGGCTGTCCCGGGGTTGATCCGGGGCTGACCCGGGGCTGTACCGTGGCTGTACGGGGGCTGTCCTGGGGCTGTCCCGGGGATGTCCCGAGGCTGTAGCTGCCCTGAGCTGACTCGGGGTTATCCCGGAGTTGTACCGGGGCTGTACTAGGGCTGGCCCGGGGCTGTCTCGAGGCTGTCTTGGGGTTGTACCGGGGCTGTCCCGGGGTTGTACCGGGACTGTACCGGGACTGTTCCAGGGCTGTACCGGGGCTGTCCCGGGGCTGCACCGGGGCTGTCCCGGGGTTGCCCCGTGGCTGTTCCGGGCCTTTCCCGGGGATGTACCGTGACTGTTCCGAGGCTGTACCGGGGCTGTATCGGGGGTGCCCCGGGGCTGTACCGCGGCTGTACTGGGGTTGCCCCGGGGCTATCGCGGGGCTGTACCGTGGCAGTACCGGGGTTGTCCCGGGGATAACCGGGGCTGCCCCGGGGATGCACCGGGGCTGCCCCGGGGCTGTCC
>NW_010357109.1:101672-102804 GCF_000414095.1 Morus notabilis
GTCCCTGGGCTGCACCGGGGCTGTACCGGGGCTGCCCCGAGACTGTCCCGGGGCTGTACCGCGGCTGTACCGGGGTTGTCTCGGTGTTGTACCGTGGCTGTACTGGGCCTGTCCCGGGGTTGTACTGGTGCTGTCTCGGGGCTGACCTGGGGCTGTACCGGGGCTGTCCCGGGGCTGTACCGGGGCTATACTGGGTCTGCCTCGGGGCTGTCCCAGGCCTGTATCGGGGCTATCCCGGGGCTGTCCCGGGGGCTGTACCGGGGCTGTCCCGGGGCTGTCCCGGGCCTGTCACGGGGCTGCCCCGGGGCTGTGCTGGGGCTGTACCGGGGCTGTCCCGGGGCTGTCCCGGGCCTGTCACGGGGCTGCCCCGGGGCTGTGCTGGGGCTGTACCGGGGCTGTCCCGGGGCTGTCCCGGGCCTGTCACGGGGCTGCCCCGGGGCTGTGCTGGGGCTGTACCGGGGCTGTCCCGGGGCTGTCCCGGGCCTGTCACGGGGCTGCCCCGGGGCTGTGCTGGGGCTGTACCGGGGCTGTCCCGGGGCTGTCCCGGGCCTGTCACGGGGCTGCCCCGGGGCTGTGCTGGGGCTGTACCGGGGCTGTCCCGGGGCTGTCCCGGGCCTGTCACGGGGCTGCCCCGGGGCTGTGCTGGGGCTGTACCGGGGCTGTCCCGGGGCTGTCCCGGGCCTGTCACGGGGCTGCCCCGGGGCTGTGCTGGGGCTGTACCGGGGCTGTCCCGGGGCTGTCCCGGGCCTGTCACGGGGCTGCCCCGGGGCTGTGCTGGGGCTGTACCGGGGCTGTCCCGGGGCTGTCCCGGGCCTGTCACGGGGCTGCCCCGGGGCTGTGCTGGGGCTGTACCGGGGCTGTCCCGGGGCTGTCCCGGGCCTGTCACGGGGCTGCCCCGGGGCTGTGCTGGGGCTGTACCGGGGCTGTCCCGGGGCTGTACCGGGGCTGTGCCGTGGCTGTCCCTGGGCTGTGCCGGGGCTGTCCCGGGGCTGCCCCGGGGCTGTCCCGGGGCTTTACCGGGGCTGTACCGGTGCTGCCCTGGGGCTGTACCGAAGCTGTCCGGGTGCTGTACCGGGGCTGTCCCGGGGCTGTACCGGGGCTGTCCCGAGGCTGTACCGGGGGGATTAGGGAA
>NW_010357109.1:102835-123493 GCF_000414095.1 Morus notabilis
GGGAAAGATTTATACGATGCGGGGTCCGGCCAAAGCATTGTTGGATTGAAAGCATTTCTATCAATCAACAAGGTTTTAACTCCTCGAGTTTTTGAGCGTCTCTTTGCTAGTATAAACGAGGTAAATTTATTTTCTTTTGTATTTTTCTAATCTAGTTTTATATCGTATATATGCCGCAAGCTGTTGTGGAACTTCTTTCTACGGGAGCAAAACTCAAGTATCAGTGTCTGTTCCTCTATTCCTTTTTTGAGGTAGATTTTTGGTGTAACTGGCCTATTTTAACTTTATAATTTCTTCCATTAACTCATTAACTGATTTTTGCAGATTTACAATGAACATAGTATAGATTTATTGGATCCTAATCAAAGAATTATTCTGGTGAGGAGGACTGTTTTGCTTTCCATTTTTAGTTCTTCTTATAGTAGTACTTTTCAGGGCTTTTATCAACTTTTTTCTCCAGATTAGAGAAGATGCTAAATTAGGGATCTATGTTGAAAATCTCACTTAGGAGTATTTACGTGCAATGTCAGATGTAAAGCAGCTTTTAATGAAGGTTTGCTCTATAATGGCACATAGTTAAAATGCATTTTTTTTTTCTTAAGCTTTGAAACTTTTGACGGTAAGAACCCTTAAAGAAAGTATGTCTTGTGTTACCTCTAGAAGTTTGCACTCAGCCTTTAAAGATTTTGAGGACGAATATCTATTTTATTCATTCTACTTCTGAATAGAAAAACGGACATATTAATAGTACAAAGAGAAAAAAAATCACTCCCTTTAATTAAGGGAGTTAATGTATGCTGACCTACTAAAAAATTAAACGAGAAACACCTAATTAGGAAACTAGGTAGAATAATACCCATATCCCTCTATTCTAGGAAACAAATCACATTAATTACTGCAATATAACACTGATTTGTAGTAGTAAATTCTTAGAAACTAGGACAAGAATCTTGGTTTTCCAGTACCTTTTTCGAACACCTTGGTTGGCTCTCTCAAGCACCCACTTAGTTGATAATTGCTTCCCCCTATTTCTGATTTCATTGATATATATATTTGGTTATTGATGATTAGAATTTTTTTATTCAGCAGCAGCTAAAATTAAACCTTGCATTCTATTATTTGTGATCTATGTGTCTTTTGTTACATTGAGAATATCTCTTATGGCTAATTACATTTAGTTAAGGTAATATATGAGTGCATTTTACAACAACAAACAAGATTTTTGATTCTGCTTCTTCTTCTTCTTTGGTTACAACAACAATAACAAAAGAGAACGTATCAATTTCCATCTTTAAGCACGTAAAATTTGAAAAAAAGATGAAAAATAAAATTAGTCAAAAGTGGATTCGCAACATGAAGACTATGGCTTAGTTTGGTATTGCTGTAAATTTAAAAAAAATTAATTTTAGTTGTATTGAAATAAAAAACAGCTTTTACAAAAAGCAGTTGAGTGTCTTGTAAACTATAATTATAGTAGCTATACTAGTTCTAAAATCAGTGTAGTAACGTTTGGTAAATTATGAGGTTGAATTGCTGTGAACAGTTAAAAATTACGGCTATGTTATATTATACTATAATATCATATATATAATTACAATATAATATATATTTTTTGTTATATTTAATATAAGACAAAAAAAACTATTGTTTGATAATATATTATATAATTATGATATAGAAAAATTTCAAAACTTAATAACTATGATAAAAAAAATTTGGTAAAGCACATGAAATAACATTATACATTGAAGTACAAAATAAAAACGTAACATATAATGTCATTTTTATACTTTTTAATAATAATTATAGAATTGATATTGACATTTGCATCGGAGATGGTATAAAAATATACATTCATTTTAGATTGCAATTTAAATAGAAAATTAATATTAAACACTGACACATGCAGTTTAAAGTTTGTTGTCTCCACAGGTTGCTGCCCCATTTTCAATCTCTAACACTTTGTAACTTTGCTGGACAATTGTAGGTTACCTCAGCTTCAATTTTCTGCAACTTGCTTCCTACCACTGTATTTTGTATTTTGTTATTTTGTATTTTATTTTTTTACTTGTTTTTTTTTTTCTAATCAAAAAGGTATTTTGTTATTTAAGAGTCAAAATTGTATTGCCACTAACAGTGGTTTCTTTTTTTCTTGTTTTTTTAAGCAAATAATTAATTAACCGCACGATGACACCGAAATTAAAGTACTTTATCATTATCATTAGTAAAACATAATAAAAATAAAAAAGACAGCATATTGTATTGCCACTAACAGTGGTTTTTTTCTTTCTTTCTTTCTTTTAGCAAATAACTAATTAACCACACGATGACACCGAAGTTCAAGTACTTTATCATTATCATTAATAAGACATAATAAAAATAAAAAAGGCAGCATATTTTATTCTTAATAAGCCAAAGACAAGCAGCTCTTTTCTTCACTTTGCTAGAAAAGCCAAAGACAAGCTTACGCTTATTTGAAATTGCCTCAACAGGTGATTGAAGCAAAGCGCAAGCTCAGCCCCTTTTTTTTTTTTTTTTTTTCCTCCTCCCCGATGAATAGTGCAAGCTAGTTATAGTTACGCCCAAGTTTTCTGCTCATGGCTTGGGACATCTTACAGATTATATCAAATAAAAATAACGTAACATAATTACAAGAGAAATTATCTTAGTTTTATAGGATACTGATGATGTTATGTGCCGTCCACTAATATAAAATGAGTCTCACAGCTTGAGAGCCATAAGTAGCTTGAGAGCCATAAGTAGAGTTCACTTTCTATTAGTACTGCTTAGCACCAAAAATGACCCCAAACATTTTTTCTTATTTAATTTCCATTCGGAAGCTTAGTTGCAGGAGACCTAAGGGAGCATTGTTGTGGAGAGCAATTGTCAACCTCATATGAACATCAGAACGTCGGCGGAATCATTCTTGTGCAAGCACAAGACTCTTTTCTGCAGCTTAATGGGCACCCACCTATCTTCCTCTCCGTTCGATAGCATCTTGCCGTACCAGATTCTTTTTTGTACTAGCAGCTGGAACATAATTTTGGCTTCCCTAAATATTGTTTGAAGTAAAAAATGTAACATTAGCAAGAAAAAAAAAAGAAAAAGAAAAAAAAAAGAGCAGACAGTAGAAAGTGGAAATAAAATGTATGTATTTACGCTATTAGCGAAACCACATGAAGATAAGCGGGGCGATTTTGATTTTTGATCCTTATAATATTCTAAAAAATTTTGGTTGTGCTTCCATTTTATACAAAAATATAACTGTAGCTGATGTAATTGCAATATATAGCTATGATTATATTTAATAAAAAAATATCTCTAATTTTTTTATAATTTCCTCACTGAAAAAAAAACGGGCACAAGGTAAATCTCACGGGAAAATATTAGACCCTTTTTTACATGTTCATTAATGTGTTTCATACCTGCAGATTCAGCAGCAAAAGTTACTGAAGTCACAAGCAACGTCAGTAGGAGCACCGTGGAAAATGCCTTGTTGAAGGCCATTTGATGTGTGGTGATATTGATATATGCAACAAAATGGATGTGGAAAAAAGGCGCTTACTAGTAGGGCGGTAAGAAATCACCCCAAACTTGACGAACCCGGCCGAGTCGAGCCGAGCGGACCCTACCCGAAAATTACGGGTTTCTAATTTTTTATTTAATTTTCAGTTTTAATTATGCCTAACCCGCACTGTGCGGGTAGGAGTGTGGGGTGAGGTTCCATGAACTCGAGGTACCCCTACCCAGCCGAACATGTTGAAAAAGTAGGTAAAACAATGCCCAACCCTAATGATAATAAGTTTAAAAATCTTTCGAACACAACATAAAGGGTTGAGTCTTAAATAATTCTTGTTGATTCTTAATTCTTGTTCAAAATGAGCCTATCAAAATTGAGTCTTAGATGAGGTAAGTAAAAAAAAATAAGTTTAAAAAGGGGTTTTTTACAACAACAACAAAAAAAAAAAAAAAAAAAAAAAAAAAAAAAAAAAAAAAAAACTCATAGTTTACCTGAGGTAACATGGCCGACCTGAGGTTACTCGAGGTACCTGAATGGTATACGGGTATCCTAATTCTACAAGCTATTGCCGGCCAGCCCAATTTTTCTTCAAAACCGACCCACCCTGGCCGACTTACAGACCTACTTGCTAGAACACACATGTATAAATGTACGCATGGATTTGTATTTATACAGCTTCTGTTTTTGTCGAAGTAGAAGACATTTCACATGATTACAAGTCAGAGTTAATTTCCAATTGAGAAAATTATTGAACTTTAGAGTGCATTAGTTTAGATTTTTACAATTACTCTTAATAATACTCTTTTGACTAATATTGTTATTTGAGTTAAAAAGATATTAATTAAGAGTAAAGCGTAAAAAATCCATACTCATGCAGGGTATTTGTATCTTTTTTCTTTAAAATTTTAACTCTGAAGAATAGGAATCGTCTTACATTAGCCCATGTAATTCATATAATTCAAAATGGTACGAAACTGCCCAGAAACTTTTTCGTATGTTGTAGCTTTTGTATTTCCATCAATCAAACATAATTGTTTCTTTTTTTTTTAAGAAATTTAAGCATATACTGATCATGTGATTGCTTGATAAAGGGTATCATATATA
Source organism: Morus notabilis (assembly GCF_000414095.1). Lineage (NCBI taxonomy): Eukaryota > Viridiplantae > Streptophyta > Magnoliopsida > Rosales > Moraceae > Morus > Morus notabilis. Next base: position 107,460 of record NW_010357109.1, read on the forward strand.
GTAAATTTTAAAAAATATTCTTTAAATTTAATAAATTCATATAAAAAATAACAAATTTTTTCTTGTTCTAACTCGTAAGTGTTGCATTTTTTTTTGCTTACAGCTTTGGATCACAATCGCTCGCCTTTATTTTCTTTTACCAACTGGTCATGAGACCCGCGTATGATAAAAATTGTTAAAAATATTGACAGAATATTAAAGTTGTAATACACAAAAAGTTTAAGAGCAGTTTTGTATCATTTTGACTTTTAAGGAGAAGAATGAGACAGCTCCTATTCTTTGAGGGTAAAAATTGAAATTAACCTACAAGTCACGAATCTTTAAGAATATCAATGTGGCTCGTGAACCTAGTATATTGCTATCCACGTTGTATCAAAATATTAGGTTCTAAAAAATTATAAAGGCTCCCTGTCAAATACAGTGACACACAGAGTTCGGATTGATAAGCGGGAAAGGTAGGAATCTTTGTGAAAGGGTGAGAGGAATATGGCAGTAAAGAGTATACAATATGATAATGGGTTCACATTTTAAGAACTAACCATATACGATGTTTTTATTCGGACTTTGATTTTTAGAATTTCTATGTAGCTCGTAATAAAATTCACAAGACGATGCACAGATAATATATCACGAAAAAATAAAAAATACCACTTAAGATGGTTAAAAAAAAATATTTATGTCACTCCACTTAAAAATAAATAACTGTTATTCAATTAATAAATAGAAAATAAAAGGTTATAATGGCCCCCCATTATTTATAATAACATAAATAATAAATATGTACAAAACCATAACAAATCATGTACTTTTCTCTTGAGACTTTTATAGTTTACTCGTGAAAGGAAAATATATATATAGAGAACCATATACTTTTCTCTAATAAATGAGACTTTTTATAGTTTACTTATGAACCTAGTATATTACAATCCACGTCATAAGTCAATGATTATTTAATTGTGTAAAAAAATAACGTAATAATAATATTGAGAAAAGTTACTATTCTTAGTGTTTACTACATAATTGGAGTGTTTTCTATTCATCATCTAACAGATAAGGAAGAACTTATAATCTTAGAAAAGATTAGTGCATCCACAAGTGGACTAGGTTAAGAAACCTTGCCGAACCACTATAAATCATGGTCTTCTTTACATTATTTCATTGCTTTAATCTCTAATTAACCCATGAGTGTTACGGTGAGAATTCCCGGAGAGGTAATTATGAGTTGTCCGAAAAACACCATCAACAACAAGCAATTTACATCAAACCGCTACGTTCAGAGAAGTATATGCAAAAATTTCAGCACTGGCATTTTTGGGATGCTCTTGAGGTAAGCGCAAATGTGGAAGACATCACCGGGGATACGTCAAAGTCATTGAACTTCCTATGGACTGACCATGTTGATGACATTGAAAACAAGTCTTGTGTGCGAATGTTGTGAAGCAGAGGTGGTTAATGCCAAAGTAGTGCTTGATTTACGCGATGAAGATGTAGGTGATCAAAATGAAAAGTTCGACAACGTGTTCGGTGATTATTTCTATGAAAGCGACAGTGAATATGTCGCCAGTGAGGTCAACAGCATATGTCAATCCACCGTACGTGCAATGTATGTCTTGCTGTAACTTTTTTTCTCCTAAAGATGTTATTTTCATTATTATACTTTTTAAATCTTTGATGTTTTTGTGAATGCCAGCCTCACTCATCTTAGCAGTTGCAGAAACAGTCTACCTTGTCTCCTGCTACACTAGGAAGTGATTCCGGTTTGTGGCCTTCGTGAGAATTTTGTACTGTACCTAGACGATTTTCTTTGATTAAATCTAAACTGTTTACTAAAGGTTTGTTTGTTTTAATTGGTTCCTCATAATCAACGATTTCCAAGTTAAAAGGATTTGGAGGACAAATCAACTCGTAGCGGCTCAACAGGACTGGAAAATCTACTTGGCTGGTTGATACATAACTCTTTTCTAGCAAGACTTTTTCTGTATTGTGTTATTTGAATGGGTGAGGACGTCTTTGTTTGCTCATAGAGCTTTAACTTGATGAACCAAGTGTTTTATTTTTCATTGACGACTTTGCAGAGACTAAAATAGCCGACCCAAGATCCCCGTATGTCTATTTTTAATTTCTAAGATGCTTGACTAGATATGTTTTAAGCAGGACTGTGGATCACTCTAGTTACAAACTTGGATGGTGTAGTTCAGTTCAATAAGAAGCATCATAATATGCCGAAAAATATTATCTAAAGAGACAACCTCTTGAAGCTGCCCAAGTATTTGGGAAAAACAGCGCAATTATTTACAAGGATACCTATAGGAAAAGGGTCTTCGTGTAACTTCCATTTTCGCCTTTCTTTCTGTTATATTGTGTGATATACTGATATATGACTGACTTGAATAAGGCAAGACTTGTTGGCTTCGATGTTTATCGTGTCATCAATCTCTCCATTTTTTTCGCGCGGTTTGCACTAGACACAACAGGCTGATCCTTGTCATGCACACTGTCTTTGGTGGCCTAGTGTTCCAGCACAAGATCTCAGATACTTTGTGCATTCTTGTGAGAAGTTCCTCTGGTGTCATCTTTGAGACATACTTTTATTGCCGAGTTTGCTCTGTTCTCTCTTTTTTGACATCCATATCCATATTTGTCTGTCATTTATTATCGGTCGAACTTGTGATTAGTGGTTGTTAATTCCTACTACATCTATATTATGTATTATGAGAGAAGATATTATCTGCTCATCCTTGTTTGTCCGAGGGAATATTAGACGAAATTAAGCATGTTAGTGATTGCTAGGAGGCACAAGGATCCGAGCTACAAGAGAAAAGGGAAGCAATCCTTACTTAACATGTTTTAGGTTGTTACATTTAAGTTTATAACTGTGTATTTCATAATCTTATTAATATGTAGAGAACAATGTTAAACTCTATTCATGTACTACATAGAGTAAGTTTTTTTTTGATTATTTTCTATTTTTTATTCTTTTAAGTAAGACTATATGAGTAAGGTTTTGGATCACACAAGATTGTATGACTGACTACAAATGTCCAAGCTAGCACATGAGAAAACACATTTAACATGTGTAGTTTCGCTGGGTAGATATATATTTTCTGATGTGATTTTTCAACATATTCTATGCTAAACATTGTATAAAGCAACATCTTTTATTCTATATTTGGGATCTTCGAAAGCTCCTTGTTTATCAAATCGTGACAGAATATAGTGGGAAAGGTAATGTGTTTAAAAAAAAAAAAAGAGTAAAAGGAATAAGAATGGGATATGTTTACTTCCTATCAAAAGGTAGAACGGGAAACAATCCAATTTTAGTTTTACTAATCGTAAAAAGAAAATTTACGTGGATACTCTCGGTCTTCATTCAAAGTTTATGGGTTGAACTGTAAGCCTAGATGTGTACTATTCTAAATTTTGTTGAGTAATTTTGGTGTACCTCCTTTCTTGTTCTACTCTCGGTAGAGGTTTAAAAATCTATATAACTGTTTTCATAGTTTGAGTATTTAGGATTGTACCTTACAAAACTCAAATCGTCATATCCCGAAGGTTAGACCGTCGTGAAGCCTGTTTTGCGCAACAGTGACCAACGTGCCTCGACTCACTTCCACCTTTGGCAGCACCCTATTTGTTTGAAAATTGACCTGACAGAAAGGACCACCAACGTGATAAACAAGAAGAAAAATGGCAATGCTTGATATTTTGTGTCCAATGCTAAGAAATGAGACACATCAAGGGGCAAGCAAAAAAACGAAGTATGGAGGAGTTTTCCAAAACGTGGATGATCATAAAATGACGTGTCCCACAAATTTGAAATCTCATTCCAATTATTATGATTGATCATACAAGTCAAATCATACAAAGGACCCGCAAAATTGTGTCATCGTTATATCTTAGTGAAGCAAAAATCATGCCCTTTTGGAAGCCTGAAGGGTTGCTTATAATTACTATCATATCTCTCTCTCTCCTTTTTTTTTTTTTTTTTCCTTTTTGTTTTCCAATCCATGTTAGAAGTACAAAAAAAGAATGAACTATTCCAAAAAATGGTTTCCGAACATGAAACCAAATCTCACTTTGAATTATGATGTTTAAATGTATTGAAATTAACTCTATATATCTTGTTATGACAAAATTAGTCATTCTGTAACGCGTAAAAATCTTAATGGAATAGGTCACGTGCTGCCCATGTACCATTTTAGTGAGAATAAATTGAACAATTCAGTGGCTTTTAGTACAGGTTTAGTCGATTGAATAAGGATTTGGCATAATGTTCATATCTTGTTCTTGGTATATTTTGTTTAGTGTAAGGATTTCCCCCCTAAATCTATGGAGCTCAAAAGGCATTAACAATCCATTTCAATAATCTGAAAAAAAAAAAAAAAAAGCCATTTTAATATTCTAACTGTCCGCCGTGCAGGACTCAATTATTGTTTTTTGTCATTATTCTTAACCATCATTTGTTACACCAAGATTGAATGGGATAAGTTTTAAGAGGTTTTAAATGTTAAGAACTAAAGTGAAATTTGTTGTAAAATTCAAGGACCATTTTTGGGACTAATTAAACTTAGCTCCTATTAGCAGAAAGCTTTTGAAAGCAACGGTAACACAACATGATAAAAACTAGTGATTAAAATTTTCACAGCCTATGCTATTTTAGGTTTAGCTTTTTAGATCAATAGTTTCTTATGCTCGTCATAGATTAAGAACGCGTAAAATCTTTGCAATAAATATCGTTATGTCATTTAATTGACAAATTTAGGAGAGGAAATAGGCACCCAAAAAGAGAAGTCAGCTAAGTATTGTGACTTTTTCTTTCTTTCTTTATTGTCATTGTTAAATGGGTCATTATCTCTGAAAACTATACTCATAATATAATTCATACGTTTATCAGAGTCATTTTTCACGGAACAGAAATTTTGACTCCGTGTACAAGCCCGTTCGGTTTGCTAATTCGAATTGAGATGTGATGTTGTGTGAGAGCTTTTTACTTTAACAAAAAAGTTAGATGTGACTGTTTTTGAGAGCGTTTTACTGTAGTAAAACTCGAATCAGCGAAAAGAATAAGGAAGTTCTAAACAAAGCCACTTGCAATCCCACCTTCTAGTTCCTTTTTAAGTCATGCATAATTTTCATGTCAAATACTTTGCTTCGTATAGAAAGTGAAAGGACAGAACAAGTTGAGAATGAGATTGTTCCACTTTTATGTTGTCGTTTTACTAAAAAGAAATGTTCTAGATACCATTGGCGGTGACCGTCACTATTAGTTTTGTAAACTGGTTAAAAACTTGACATATAAAGATGTTTTAGACTTAGTCCATGCATCATTAGAGCATACATGTAAAGCGCGATTCATTAAAAATAGTTGTGATGATCACAAGTGAGTCATAGCATTACTCGACGTAAAAAAAGGGTTTTGAAAAATATTGAGATGAACAATTTGGTATTGTAGAATACATTTCATAACATATATTATGTCCTTCTATATATAAAAAATAAAGATTACTAGCGGGGTTGAACCCACAGCTCCCCACCCAAAATCTTCTCTACTTCCCTCCCTATCACATTAGACAAAGGGACTTGGGGTAATCTTTCAGGTTATAAAAGTTCAGCCGCAATAGTACTATTAAACATTCAAGATTTGTAATAAGCAAAAGAATAATGCTATTTGGTACTGACAGTGTTCAACACCAACTATTAAAGACAAATTTTAGTAAAAAGATTTTATCTTTAGATTTTTATTGCCATAGCATATGGGCAACGTTTCTTAAGCTTTTTCTTTAAAGCCCTAAAAAAATAAAAAAAAAATAAAAAATAAACAAAAAGTTAAGCTTGATATCTTGGTTATTTCAATTTCAATGTATTTGTGGGGTTATGTATGAAAATGGATCATTATACAAATTCTTGGATTAAGTTAGAGAAATACACTTTCTTCCCATCTCAACTTAAAGGGTGCGTTTTGAATTTGTTCCAAAATATTTTTATTTTCTGTATGAAAATAGAAATGAAAATGTTTTCATTTTCATTTTGAAATTATTTCTGAAATGCGTTTGGTAGTTTTATTCAGAGATTGATTTCAGTTTTAAAAAAAAAAACTGAAACTGCGTTTGGTGGTTTAATATATTAAGTAATAATATATTAAATAAATATATTGAATAAACATCATTATATAAGACAAAAACGATTTCAGAAAAAAGAGAGAAGAAAATGAAAAAAAAAAAATGAAATCCGTTTTTCAGAAAACGAAAACGAGAAATTGAAAATACATTTTTTTCGTTTTTAATTTTTCACAAAAGACAAAAACGGTTTTGTTTTTGTTTTTAAAAAACTTTTAGGCCAAACGCATTTTATGTTTCCGTTTTCATTTTTTAGTCTTGAAAAATGTGAAAAATAGAAATGAAAACAGAAACAAACAAGGGCAAAGTTTTTGGTTCATTAAAAAAAAAAAGTTGGGTGTCACAATACAGTCAAGAGAATAATTTGTAATTTCAAAATGACATTAATTATACAGTCACGTCCTAAGAATTTAAGATCTATATTGCAACTCAAATCTCAATATATCACGAAATAGTGAAAACTAAAAAGCGAGCAGTGGCGGAGTAAATTTTCTTTTTTTCCTTTTCAATTGGGGCACTATAAAAAAAAATTAAAGATAATATTTTAATGAATGTGGACATAGTTATATATTTCAATTTTTGAATTTGATACAACTATAATTTCTTATAAAAAAAGGGTATAACTGTAATTCTATAAAAAATTTAAGAACAAAAACTAAATTTCCAAAATCTTAGTGGGGCACGTATCGGCTCCACCACCGCTAATGAAAAGAAATGATCTCAACAGCTCGGAGCATTTTTTTTTTATTAATCATTCAACAATTGAGATTGAACTTACGAATGTATCCAAAAAGATGAATACAAATTATACAATACTTCTGGATGATATGAAGCTGGCATCAATTTAAATTGACTTTCAAACAGGAGAAAAAAATTAAGAAAAAAACAAATAAAAGAGACTAGAAGAGTGGAAGCTTTGCTTAGTTGTAAACGCAATTTTTCGACATGTCTTTTTGTACAAGGAAGGAAGATGCCAATTCTTTGCATCAGAGAATCCGACAAGAGTCGCACAATCTTGGAAAAATGCAATCCCATTTGACATCATTTTCGTCATCTAAAGTCCTAAAAAAACGCTCACTGTTTTCAAAACGACTAGGACGTTCTTGACGCATCAAGTGGCCAGAAAAAAACAAAAACAAAAACAAAAAAAAAAAAGAAAAAAAAAAAAGAGGAAGAAAGCAAAACACCCATGCTATATTTTTCCAAGACATAATTGATACATAGAATGGCATCACAAGATGACTACATAAGGTAACATGTTTACGCGGAAAAGAGCCGTTGGATGAGTTTTTAGAATCAGACGATTCATGCTTTTTATTTGTGGCCGATATGGAGGTTCACTTAAATTTTTATTTTATTTTATTTTATTTGAGATCTTTGAACTCTATGTATTAAAGTGGACTCAAGTGCGGACTTACCGCTACATTATAAGGGGTTAAGAGTAATTAGGTAGTATTTTTTTGTCTGTTTTTACAAATGCATTAAAGCATACAGTAAAAGTAAAGATAAGTGCAATCAAATGTGTGTGACTTATTTGATTAAAAAGGATAAAACACTGGATGTCACCACCGGTGACGGTCACTACTAGGTTGTTTTGGAACCGCTAAAAAACCGACCTATAAATGTGCGTGAGTCATGTAAAGCGTAATTCAATAAAATTAGTTAAAAAAAATCCACTTGCTTTGTGCATTTCATATATGCAGGAAGAAAGACGCACACTCTATATAGTCGACATGCCATGTCATAAACAGAAAGATAAATCTATGAATGGCAATTTCACCCGCAACCCCTGATCCTAATAGGATAAATCAAACTTGGTCCAATTTAGATTCGAGATAAGGCCTGAGAGTGTAGAGAACCTTGTCCCGAACCCACCCCATTTATATAACAATATATTTGATTAAGTACATTACATGTATATTATAATGTTACTTTTATATTATTATCGTTATCATTATTAATATCATTATCATCAATCTTTTAATTCTAGCCGGAGCAAATACTAATAAATGCATGATGTGTGATGACAAGGCTTCTTTCCCTGGCATGAGTGGAATTCAAGATTAGAATTTGTGGTGTTCTTGTAAAGTCAGCCACATAATTTGAGAAATGAGAACCATTTTTATAATCTAATAGCTGGCAAATTATTTAAAAAAGCCCAAAACAAAAATTTAATTTAAGGATTATTTATACTAGTGTTCGTTGAATTATAGAGTTATTCTCGGTTTGCTTCCTAAACTTTGAATTGTTCTTATTTAATCCTTTTGGTTGTAATTTTCGTTAAACTCAGACGGAAAAAGTGAGGATTAACTGTGATCATGTGACTTGTATATGTTTTTTAAGAAAAATTTCATTTTAGTACCTTATGTTAGAGGTGTCAAATGGGCCGGGCCGTCCATGAACGGCCCGACCCGGCCCAGCCCGTAATAGTCCCGGATTCGGCACGGCCCGGTTCGCTATTGTTACGGGTCGTGCCGGCCCGACACGTGTAATAGGCTAGGGCTGGGCCTCAGCTTCTCAGCCCGCGGCCCAAGCACGGCCCTGATTCGGCCCATATTCTGCCCGGCCCAAGCCCGCGAAACAGCCCATGAAACAGCCCATTTCAAATGCTCTAGTGAGCCCTTTGCAGGCCCAACGGGCGGCACGTGACGGGCCTCCCGTTTGGCCTGTCACGTGCCTCCCGTTTGGCACGTGACGGGCCTCCCGTTAGGCCCGTCACGGGCCGCCTGTTGGGCCCGCGAAGGGCCCAACGGTAAGAATCTGAAAATCCACCCAAAAATCCCCTATAAATACCCCTTAATTCCTCCCTAAATCCCACACAACAATTCACTCTCAACTTCTCATCTCACTCTCATTCTATCTCTCAACTTGTCTATTTGATTTTGATTCTAAGCTTTTTTCTTGCGTTCATTCATTTTCTTGCTCTTTCATTTACAAAGTTAAATCAAGTTCTATCAGTTTCCAGAAAATGGCCGCACCAAACTTTCCTGATTTCACTGCTCTTCCTGAGCTTGGTGATGCGACATTTTTTGAGGAAGAAATGGTGCCTCCCAACCCTACCCCCACTGAACTAGAAAATGCTCTGGTGGATAATGCTTCAGTGCACAACGAGGAAGCTGGAGAACGCAGCAGGGGAAAAAGACCGCGAACTTCTCCAGCATGGCAGCATTTCACCGAGGAGCCCCGACCAAATCTAAAAACAGGTGAGATGGAAATTCGTGCGATATGTAAATATTGTAAAAAACACTTTTCTAATAAAAATGGTGAGGGTACTGGTCATCTAGATAGACATTGGAAAGTAAATTTTACATATGATGCACAACGTGCTCGTGAGGCACTAGCTAAATTTCTTGCTAGTGCCGAATTGCCTCTTTCTTTTGCAGATGATGCGTCATTCGAAGAATTCATCCAGACAGCCTTCTGCCCATAATTTAAACGGGTAAGTAGAAACACAACTCGTTCTGATTGCATGAAAGTGTTTCATGCAATGAGACAATCTCTTGTTGATAATTTTAGGACTTTTAATGCTACTGTCTCTTGCACTTCTAGTCTGTAGGAAGGGTGCAATAAAACTGGATATTTATGTGTCACGGCGCACTACGTTGATGACGATTGGGTTTTACAAAAAGGAATAATTGGTTTTCGTTTATGTCCATATCCTCATAACGCATCATCTATTTTTAGTACAATAATGGAAATTTTTGGGTTTTATGGGATAGAAGATAAAGTTTTAACAATTACTTTTGATAATGCGTCAGCTAATACAGCTGCAATTAACATGTTTAAATGTAGTTTGAAACTAGCGTTTAGAGGGGAAATTTTTCATCAACGGTGTGCATGTCACATAATTAATTTAGTAGTTTAGGCAGGAATTGAACATATCTCAGCTAATCTTACAAATATTAGAGAATCATTATCGTGCATATCTAGTTCTGGAGCTCGGCTCCAAGAATTCAAATAATATTGCAGGAACAGTCATATGCACCCAAGAAAGTTTCCAACTGACGTGAGACATAGGTGGAATTCAACATATTTAATGTTAAAGGCAACACTCCCGTATTCACAACTTATCACGACATACATAAACAGTAAGAACGATCAAATTTTAATTTTCGATCCTGATTGGCAGATTGCTGAGTATTTTTTTAAATTTCTAGAAGTTTTTTATAATGCTACTGAATTACTTTATGGAGTTTTTTATCCTACTGCACATTTAGCTTTACATCAACTATTTAATATTTCAGAAATATTTTCTTATTATAGGGATACATAACTTTTTGGAAATATAGTTAAGTTAATGAAAAATAAATTTAAAAGTTATTGGTCAGGTTGTCCTATGTTATATGCATTGACAACCATTTTAGATCCTAGGTGCGGAGTAGATGGAACTGAATCATTGATGACTGCTACCGCAGAGAATTTAGAAATAGATATGCAACTAACTATTGCTGACGCTAAGAAAATGTTAGAAAAGGTTTTTAGTTTGTATGAAGTAAAATACAGCACAGGTTAAAAAGAACAGTGAACTTCGTCGTCAACTACCAGTTCGGGGCCTAAAGGATCGTCGTGGAGTTTCTTGAAGAAGAAAGAGAAAACCGCAGGATCATCCTCAACACAAGCGTCTACCGAACTAGTAAAATATTTTGAAGCAAATTTTGTAATTGATGACGACAAACTAGACATCTTACAGTGGTGGAAGAGCAAGACTGATCGTTTTCCAACACTGTCCATAATAGCTCGTGACATTTTGACAACTCCAGTGTCAACGATAGCATCGGAGCAAGCTTTTAGCGCAAGCAACCAAATTCTTGACGAGAAGAGAAGAAGAATGCATCCAGATATCTTGAAGGGGCTAATGTGTGTTAAAGACTGGAAGGATGCTAGAAGACGAAAACAACAATACACAGATAATTCAATGCAAGAATATTTTTCTAACTTAGAAATAACATAATCTTCTGGAAGCACTTAGGTTTGTAATTTACTATTCCTAGCTACTACACTCTTTTTTCCTTCGCTAAGGTTTTGTCCCGATCTCCCCACGGGTTTTACTTAGCAAGGGTTTTAACGAGACAGTCATTTACGTGAAGGGCCTGGGCCCAGGCCCGGCCTTGGCCTTTATGGACCAGGGCCAAGGGCCTGGACCGGACCTGAGTTTTTCTTCTCAGGCCCGGCGCAGGCACGGCTCTGCACTGTGCAGGGCCGTGCCAGGCCCGGCCCAGGCCCTTAATGGGCCTGGTGTTGGACGTGTCGTGCCGGCCCGGCACGGCACGTTTGACACCTCTACCTTATGTCATATCAAAATATGAGTTTCGTACCCTCTATTTTCAATAATTTTATACTTGTACGTCGATGACAAAATTGCACTTATTATTAAATCTATAAAAAGGCTTTTTAAAAAATCTTAAACTTGTAATCAAGATTTTTGCTTTATGTTTAGGGCATAATGAAGTTTAAATGTTTAGTTGTAGGTGTAAGATTTTTAAAAAAGAAAAATGTATATTTAATAATAAGGGTAATTTTGTCTCAAAAAACTTATCTAAGTATCAAATGAAGATTTTCTAAAAGGTTGAGATACTAGCATAAAATTATTAAAAATAAAAGGTATCAAACCCATATTTCAATATAACACGGGTACTAAAATGAAGTTTTCCGTAAAAATTGTAACAAAAAAAAAATTAAGTGAAAATAATTTAAAATTTAAGAGTACAATAAAAATTTTTAAAATTTAAAAGATAAAATAAAAATGATCCTTAAACATCAGCTATAATAATCCAAATTTAAAGTCATATATGTCTTGTCGGATATAGAACACACAACTCACCATCAAAGTCCAGCCTTTCCGATCTAATGTTTCCTTTACTCTTATCCAATAAGGAGGAAAAAAAAAATTTTTGAGGCAGGAAAAAGTGAGCCAAAAGGAGGGAAGAAAATAAAAGAAAAGAAACCGACCAATATCCCATCCCGTACTTTGGTTAACGTGTCAAGAATCTCAACTTGGAAAAGCATATCTGCAGTTTTCGACGCAAACATGTAAAGTAAAAGTAACGAATCAAAACATGCCAAAGGTTTTTTTTTTTTCATTTTTTTTATTTTAGGGACATTTTACTTTATAAACGATGACATAAATAATTTATTCTCTAAATTTTTATTTTTAACAAGTTGCGCCTTTAATTTATAAAATTATTATAATATACTTTATTTTGATAGTAATTGTATTAAATTAGTGTCAAAAAAACACACGTTTAATAAAAAATTTTAATATTATAATTTAAATGTAACGTAAATCTTTTAATTTTTTAATTTTTAATTCCTTAAATCTAATAAAAAATTTTAAACTAATTTAATAAAATGCAACACATTGTTACCATTATAATTCTTAAACCTGCTGAAAGGGTTTGAGTCCTACAACATTGTTTATGATGTTAAAAAATACAACCTTAAAGTGTTAAGTTGTAGGCCTAATTAATTGTTTTATTGATTTGTTGCCTATTTTGCAGATCGGTAACACTTCTTCTTGATTGTAGTAGAAAAACTGCAACGATTAAAAGATGACGAGGTCTCACATTGAGACGGACTTCTATAAATTATGTATGTCGATTTTGTTTGATTTATTTTTTCGTGTTTTTATTGCTCTCAGTTACGTGGAATTAGGGCTTCTAATGAATCATAGGAGAAAAAATTTTCCTGGTTTTACAATTGGTGCAAGAAAACAGTTCAACCACATAAAACAAACTAGACAAAATGTGGAGACTGAAATTCTAGTCATTCTAAGGAAAAAAAAAAAAAAAAAAAAAAAAAAAACCTGTCAATGGAATTAGGGCTTCATTACATCTGATCATCAGCTTAGTCGCCATAGAACAGAGAAATGAGACATTATTAGATTAAATGCAGTTAGCTAAATAATTATGCTGTAGATCCAGGAAGGACCACAATTGCAAGAATTAAAAATCATTGGTGTGTGATAGGACAAATTAGGGCCATTAATGATATTGTCCTAATATCTTTATGTTATGCGGATATCTTGGATATTTATTTTAATGGATTTTAGGGTGGATCCAGATCTTAAAAAAGAGTTATTGATCTTGTTATTCTTTGAATTTCGAGCATAGTCATATTTTGATCCTTAAGTTCTTAAATTTTTTACATAGTAGAATAAAAAATTATATAAAATAATATGATTAGGTCTAAAATAATATATTTGAACAAGGTTATTTATTTATCAATTGTGAATAATTTATTAATTTTATCGATAAATGAATTCATTTATCTAAACAGAGTTTTATATTTTAATAACTCGTGCTATTTTGGTACCTGTGTTATTATTTTTTTCTTTTTTACCAATATTCATCATTCATGTATGGGTTATAAATAAAGAAAAATAATGGATGTAATCAAAAGTAATGTATTACATATATATGCCCAAAAATTAATGTAATTACATTATACATAGAATGTTAATAAACCACGTACATAGACATTAAATTGATGTACGCATTTCTTAAATTTAATATCTAGAAAATAGTGTTTCAGATGCTTGAAGTATATAGAACATAAACTCTATAAATACATTAGTAATTAGCTTTGTTTTTAGTCTCAAATCATTAGAATTTTCACATTTTGGAAAAGAGTTAAATTGAGAAAATTGAAGTGTAAAAAAAAAAAACAAAAAACAAACTCCTTAACATTATGAATTTTATATGTTATTTATTATTTTTATATGTTATCTACTATTATTTTTTAATATTTAATTAATTATTAATTTATATTTTCATTGGGCCCTATTAATTTAGTATATTGGCTCAAGTCACGATGGGAGATTTTTTTATTTAATCAAGGTTATTAATTTATCGAACATTCATTTATTGAGGTTTATTGTAGTATTTGAATTTCCCTTTTTTGACAGTTTAGTATCTGACATTAAAATTAACGAATGAATTCTGAAATTTAAGTACATAATGACATTCTTAACACATAAGAACCGAAAATTTTATAGAAATGGTTACAGTAAGTGTAAAATATTATAGATTTCAATGTGTTTCAATAGTAATAAAGAGAAAGATTTACGTATAATGTAACTCTTTTCGTAAATTTCAAGTTAATTATCACGCAATGAACGCATAGTTATTGTTATTAAATTATGCGAATTCATTGTAATTTTATTATTTTCAGTGACCAAAACTATTAAAAAATAAAATTTTAAGAATTAATATACAAAATTTAAGATTTTAAGAATCAAAATATCACTATACTCAAAGTTTAGAGACTAAGAATATCAATGATCCTAAAAAAAACTAGATTACATAAATTCTTGGATGTAAGTTTTTACTGTAGTAAAAAAGTTAGATGTAACTGTTTCTAAGACTTTTTTACTGTAATAAAATTCAAATTCGAAACTCAAATCGGTAAAACAAACGGTTTTCATGAACGCTTATAATCGGAGTGGTTCTTGTATTGTATTTCGAATGTTATCGCGGTAGAATCTTCTTAATCAAGTCGAATAAACACATTTCCGTTTCATTATGTGTGTGTGTTTACGGTACGTCGCAAAAATTTAGGATGTACTATACCATTCAAGTCTCAACCATTAATAAACAATGAAAACTAGAAAACAACTGTGGAGCCAATAAACTTTTTCAGTTGGAACACCATGAGAAAATGTCCATTTTTTTTTTTTTTTATTGAATGAGGACGTGGTTATATATTTCAATTTTTTTAAATATGGTACAATTAAATATTTACTATGAAGTGTAGCACAACTGTAAATTATAGAAATTTTAAGGGAAACAAATTAATTTTTTGAAATATGAGCGGGGCCACGTATTGGCTTCGCCACTACTGGAAAGAAATGGTCCCCTTTTAAAAAGGGAAAATAATTCAACGGTGAAGATTTAAGTTTTCTGATGTATATTCCAAAAAAGATGAATGCAATACTTTGAAGCTAACATCAACTTAAATTTGGCTTTCAAACAAAAGGGAATAAGAACAAAGAGAAAAAAGAAAAAGAAAAGGGCCTAGAAAAGTGGAAACTTTGCTTACTTGCAAACGCAATTTTCAAAATGTATTTTTACAAGGAAGGAAGCTTCCAATTCTCAATTTTTGCACTTGACAGTATCCAAACAGTTGCACGATCTTGGCAAAATGCGTTCCCTTGGCATCATTTTCCTTATCTTAGTCTAAAAAAACACACTTTTTTTCAAATTGACTATGACGTCCTCGACGCATCAAGTGGCCCAAAAAAAAAAAAAAAAAAAAAAAACAAAAAAAAAAAAAAAAAAAAAAAAAAAAAAAAAAAAACCAAAACACCCATGCCCACATTTTTCCATGACACAATTGGTATATGGAATGATTAACATCACAAGATAACAACACAATAGACGAGTTTGAATAAGAGAAACATAGTCCATATATGGTTAATATGCTTACGCAAAAAAGAGCCGTTGGATGAGTTATTTTAAATTGGACGATTGAGTTCAGCATTTTTTTTTTTTATTAGCGGTCGATGCATAGGGTCTATTTAATTTATATTTTATTATTTTCTTTAACTTAGGGATGGAGTTTTGAACTTTACACCTTGAGTGGAGTCGAGTATGGATTTATCACTTTATAATGTCTATAACGGCCTGCTTATCTTTTATGTTAGAAGGGAGAAAAAAAAATCACGTGCGGTGTAACCAAAAGCATTTCTTACCATGAAATATGAACTACCAGGTCTCTCTATAATCATTGAGGGATCGATTTTCATTTTTCACCTCGTGGCTGCATCTATTATGCCTCGTCGATTTGGTCTGATTTTGGGTTTTTTAGATGCTAGTTGATGAAAATATGGCTCAAATTCTTTTTCATTACACTTGTGGTTTCAAAAGATAAATGGGAACCCCACTAATTTCATTTTTTTGGGGCAAAAAAAAAAAAAAAAAA
>NW_010357109.1:123638-167968 GCF_000414095.1 Morus notabilis
ACGCGTGGGTGGGCCCTATGAGGAGACATTATATATATATATATATATATATATATATATATATATATATATATATCCTTATCCATTATGAAAGGGAAAAGGGCAAAAAACTTATCCATAAGCCCTCAACCTCTTTTAATCATAACCTCTCATCTTTTGAGTTCAGAAAAATCACCTCTTGTAGTTATCCAGATTTGGCATGTGCCACTTGAAGTTCTAAGATCTCACTTATCTTTTACCAAAAAAACAAAAACAAAAACAAACAAACAAACAAAAAGAAAAAGAAAAAGAAAAAGATTCACTAATCTTTAACTTATGGAATCAATAGTAAAGTAGTGAAAAATAAGGGAGATTAGAATCAAATATGAGGTAAATACCTGAGTTAACAAGAACACACATGACAGCAAAAGCATAGAAAATCGTTAAATTGCCTAAAATGTTTCAAAATAAATGATGATTCTTTAACAAAAAATAAAAAAAAATCCAATTTTTGTCCCTTGATAAACCTTTTGTTTAATGAAGAATTCAAAAAGTCAAATACTAAATAAATACACAATTAACTGTAAACTAAACACAACTAACTGTTATGAAAGATTATGATTTATTTTATTTTTAAGTGATCTAACGGGCAACAATGTTTGCTTCTAAGCAAATTTCTTATGCAATTCTAGTTCTTTTTGGAGAGAATCTTGTTATAGGGAATAAGAAATTCCCCAACGAGATATTGATCATCAAATCATTTCTGTTGAGTCGTGTGGGTCGTTTTGACTCTCTTTTTATGTTTTGGGTTTTAGTTGGCTTAGTTGGGCTTCATGTTTGGATTGTTTATTTTGAAAGTGTCAAGAAATGTCGTACAACTTTTGTTTGAGTCGTTTGGTTCCTTAAGTAATGTTGTGCATTTTGACAAAATCTGGAGTTAGTCTTTCGAATTTGTTGGGTTCTCTCGAATAGAAGAAGATCAACTTTTGGGTTTGTTCAAATAGAAGAAATCAGCTTCACAGTTTTGAATTAAGATAAGGCTCTGAGGATTTCGTGGAAAATATCAAGATTGTGTTGGTATTTTGATTTAAACCAGGATTTGAAATTGAAATAAATATCTGTTAAAGATTTTGTTTTAGTTTGAATAAAAGGTTTATTCAGAACCGTATTTCATGATGAATTTATTTTGAAGATCAAGATATCATCTAAAAAGATATTGGAGTGCTGAGAATCTAGGTCAAGGAAACTGAAACTAGAATATGCGAAGCAGATTACGTGTTTTGAATTTTAAACTGATAACTGTCTTATATGTAACTATAGATTCTGAGACAGATTCTGATTTTGAATTAGATCACTTTATAAAAGGTTGCTGCACGAAGAATCAGATGATGGACTGCAATTCTGATAAAGTACGGAGTGCACAAGTTGAAGAGATATAGCGTTCATCGATTTTGTTCTTTGAGAGAAGATTTTGTGAGCTTTCGGGAGAAAGCGTTTGAAGACGAGTGGGGCTCGCCAAGCTAGCCACTTAGGGTGTTAGACACAGCGGCGTCGATAGTCAAGAGGGAGTCTTGGGTTGGTTAAGTCCGAGTGGTGTCTGTAACTTTGTACCTATTAGTGGATTGCTTGATGTCTGGGCGTGGCCCCGTGGATGTATGTCGGTTTGACTGAACCACGTTAATCGTTGTGTGGTATTTACTCTGCTTTTGTGTTTTGCTTTGGTAATCCTTAATCAATTTTATAAGAAAACACGGTAAAAGCACATAACCGGTTCTAAAATTGGTATCAGAGTGGGTCACAAACTACTGTGTTTGTGAGATCTTGGCATAACTGGTTGATGCTCGTCTGAAGCAATGTATTCGCTGCGTGAAGGAGGTTCCATGTCAAAGCCACCACTCTTGGATGAATCCAATTATTCGTATTGGAAGGCCAGAATGAGAGCTTTCATTAAAGTCATTGATGAACGAGCTTAGAGGTCGATATTGACAGGATGGACGCATTCGACAACAACAGACAACAGTTGCAATGTCACTTTGAAACTAGAAGAGACGTGGTCAACAGATGGAGATCGCCTAGCGAATTACAACTCGAAAGCACTCAATGATGTTTTTAATGCTGTAGATGTGAATCAGTTCAAACTGATTTCTACATGTGAATCGGCCAAAGAGGCGTGGGAGATACTTCAAATTGCTCATGAAGGCACCGCTACTGTAAAGGTCTCTAAATTTCAAATCCTTACCACTAGGTTTGAAGAATTAAAAATGCATGAGGATGAGTGCATTGCCAATTTTAATTCAAAATTGTGTGACATTGCTAATGAATCTTTTGCTCTTGGAGAGAAGTATTCAGATGCAAAACTGGTAAGAAAGACTCTCAGATCACTACCTGAGAGGTTTGCATACAAGGTTGCTACTATAGAAGAGGCTAAGGATGTTGACTCAATGAAACTTGATGAACTCATGGGTTCTCTTCGTACTTTCGAATTGAAATTTAAGAAGGACAAGAAGGAGAAAGGAATCGCTTTTCGATCTGGAGTAGAATCATAGAGCAATCAAGAGGAATCTGAAGATGAAGGAGAACTAGAAGAATCTCTAGCACGTCTCACAAAAAACTTCAAGAAGATTTTGAAGAAGATGAAAAAGAAGGGAAATTTTAAAGATTTCTCTAAAACTGAGAAGCAGAGATTTAATTCTCAGGGTTCAAAACAAACTGACTCAGATAAGAATGGAAGAGGAATTCAATGCAGAGAGTGTGATGGATGTGGTCATATACAAGCGGAGTGTGCAAACACCTTGCAGAAAAAGAAGAATAAGGCCATGAAGTTGTCACGCCCCCCAAACGGGGTGGGTGACGTGGAGCTCGATTTGGGATTAATAAAGCAGATTCCCAACCGGACCCCACTCAACTGCATTAAAATATAATTAAATTACAGAATTCCGGAGCCTCTGACACACAGGGCTCCACCTCACAGGACATACAATATCGTACATACATGAGCATGTAAATAATCATTACAACATACATCAACCACAGTCTAGTAAATCCAAATATTACATAAGTTTACAGAATTCTCAAATTCCTTACATTTATTCAAGAGGATGAACTCAATCCTCTCTTGATCCAACAGTAGCAATCTTCTGCTACCCCGCACCGCTCCTAGAGTCTCCTAGGAGGGGTTTAATACATTTGAAATATAAAACGTGAGCGAAAGGCCCAGTAGGATATAATTTGAAATAAACGTTATAAATAAATGAATAATAAATGTCCGAGGGAATACATAAATGAATAAGTAAATAAAATAAGACATTTAGTCCTAACAGAACAGCCGGAACCTCACATCATTTTTCTCAAAGGAAACATAACTGTAAATAACCGTTTTACAGGCTTCAGCAAGTAATTAGTACAAATTACTTACCTAACCAAGTGCCTCGCCTGCCCGGACCGAGTTTCAGGTTCTACCCCCGAGGATGCACTCTCCGCATCCTATCTAGGCTTACAGCAATAGACTCTATTACCAGTTCACAAGATCTCTTTGCTTAAGAAATCATTCATTCACATTCTCAAATCATTTTTATGACCCCACGAACTACTCAAGCCGCGGGCCCCATGACTGGGCAAGCCATGAGGTTCCATGACTAAACAAGCCATGGTTTTCAAAGCGTTTTCTTTCACAAATCAATCCCTTTCTTTAAAACATTTTCAATGCCAAAATCCTTTTTGGAAATAGGCTCACAAGGAGAAGGGATAGAAATCCTACCTCGCACGATCAAACCTAGGACTAGTGTTGCCTTTTCTGGCTTCCGCTTCCTCAAGCCCCTTCAATCTGAATCATCAGCGATCACTGATGCAAGACAACACTTTAGGATCAATTCTCATTCCTAAAACAATCCAACTCTCAATTTCCAACCAAGATTTCCTATTAGTGTGCCCTAATCCATTTTCATGTTTTAAATTATCATTTCAAGGGTTTTCAATCTCAAATCAAGGATTAACAATGCTAATCCATTTATCTCAAGTCCCCAAATGAAGCTAATTTGGGTTCTCCTCGAAAATAGGGGTCAAAACAGCAATTTCAGGCCAAACAGGGTCAACCCCCGTGTCAACCGGTCGACCGGTGACAGAGCAGTGCAACCCTACCGGTCGATCGGTAGTGTGCACACCGGTCGACCGGACAGGTCGACCGGTCAGCCTACAATCTGGTCAACCGCATAAGTTGACCGGTTTCCATGTGATCCGGTCGACCGCACAAGTCAACCGGTGGAATCAGCTGCGCGAGAGAAGCTCGCGGAAATCAGTTTAAAACCTGTAAATCCAGTCCCAAATCGAGATATTTCAAAGGGAAACCATTAGATTTGGGTTCTAGGTCATAAAACAAGTCCAAAGAACCCAAGATCTCCAATTTCTACCCTAGTTTTACTCAAAAACCATCAAAATCTGATTTGAACCAAAATGAGTTTTGAAATTCAAAAACATGAGATTCAAGAGAGGTTCTTTCAATAATCTTACCTCGAATCCTTCTCTTGACGTTGAAAACTTCTTTAAATCTTTTCTTGGTTCAAGATCCGTTTGATTTGGGACACAAATGAGAGAGAGAGTGTGTGTGTGTGTGTGAGCGGGAGAGAGAGAGTGAAGGAGAGAGAGAGAGTGCACGGGAAAGGAAAGAGAAAGGAAAGGAAAAAGGAAAAAGGAAAAGAAAAGAAAAGGAAAAGGAAAAGAAAATGACATGTGTCAATATTTTAAAGAACAGTCCAGAAATGCGCAATTACTGAGAATAATTTAGATACCTTAGAACTGTTTAAACTCACACGTGTCAGAAACATTTATTAATTAAACTAAATTAATAATTCAGATTAGGCACACTAATAATCTCAATTACCTTAATTAATCTCAATTAATTCTTCAGGGTGTTACAGAAGTCCACATGGAGTGATGATGAAAGTTCCAATGCAAGTCAAGATGAGGATGAACACACAACAGTAATTTTGTTGCATTCAACGTGACTACAGTCCTTTCAGACGGAAGAACCACTAGCAAGAATGCATCTATACCAGAATCTGTAGGTACAGAAATAAGCATGAAGGATGTTTCCGCAGAATCTGAATCTGATACTGATACAGACAATGAGGAGGAAGACATTGATACTGAAGAGGTCCAGAAAGCATATGAAATAATGTATTCCAAGTGGACAGTGGTTTGTAAGGTTAATATTTCCTTAGAAGAGCAGGTTAAAAGCCTTAACAAGAAAAAGGAAGAACTCCAGGCCATAGTGACCAAATACAAGTCTGAGGCTGCAAAGAATAAAAGGGATCTTGCATAAACAAGACTGGAGTTAGAGCGAACTCAAAGAAACCTAAGGTTGCTAAACTCTGGAACGACTAAACTGGACCATCTCTTATCTCAACAAAGAACAAGTAGCGATCACACTAGTCTTGGTTACACTGGTGAGAGTTCTAGTACAAAATCGGCATTCGTAAAGGCCACAAACAAGTCAGATGTCAGCCATGAGCAGAATACTAAGGTATGGTCAGGTATGAAATCTGTCACAAATTTTGTAGCTACAAAACGCAAGTAGAAGCATTTTGTTCCTATCTGTCATTACTGCCACATACCTGGACGTATCAAAATGTCTGAATAGAGGAATGCAGTTTTATCCACCTAATGATAGAAAAACAAGAAAAATTTGGGTTAGAAAATCTGATATGCGGAGTCAAATGGTACAACTTCTTTCCTCATCGCTTGTGCCTTCTTCCTCGGCTGTTGATCCTACAGTTTGATCTGTTCTTCAGTTTGTAATTTTTGATTCCAATAGTTTCTGTTTTATTTTGGACTTTGGCTTTTTGTTTGCCAAACTTAGGGGGAGAATAATGTGTTTCTTCGTGGTCAATTAGTTAGTAATTTTCTTGAACACTTTGTTTGCTTTGAGTACTCTTGGATATAGTTGTGTAACTTTGCCAAACTAAGCCAAAGGGGGAGATTGTTGAGTCGTGTGGGTCATTTTGACTCTCTTTTTATGTTTTGGGCTTTGGTTTGCTTAGTTGGGCTTCATGTTTGGATTATTTATTTTGAAAGTGTCAAGAAATGTCGTACAACTTTTATTTGAGTCGTTTGGTTCCTTAAGTAATGCTGTGCATTTTGACAAAATTTGGAGTTAGTCTTTCGAATTTGTTGGGTTTGTTCGAATAGAAGAAGATCAGCTTTTGAGTTCGTTCAAATAGAAGAAATCAGCTTCACAGTTTTGAATTAAGATAAGGCTCTGAGGATTTCGTGGAAAATATCAAGATTGTGTTGGTATTTTGATTTAAACCAGGATTTGAAATTGAAACAAATATCTGTTACAAATTTTGTTTTAGTTTGAATAAAAGGTTTATTCAAAACCGTATTTCATGATGAATTTGTTTTAAAGATCAAGATATCATCTAAAAAGAGATTGGAGTGCTGAGAATCTGGGTCAAGGAAACTGAAACTATAATATGCGAAACAGATTACGTGTTTTGAATTTTAAACTGATAACTGTCTTATATGTAACTATAGATTCTGAGACAAATTCTGATTTTGAATTCGATCAGTTTATAAAAGGTTGTTGTACAAGGAATCAGATGATGGACTGCAATTTTGATATAAGTACAGAGTGCACAAGTTGAAGAGATATAGCGTTCATCGATTTTGTTCTTTGAGAGAAGATTTTGTGAGTTTTCGGAAGAAGGCGTTTGAAGATGAGTGGTGCTCGCCAAGCTAGCCACTTAGCGTGTTAGACACAGCGACGTTGCTAGTCAATAGGGAGTCTTGGGTTGGTTAAGTCCAATTGGTGTCTGTAACTTTGTATCTATTAGTGGATTGCTTGATGTCTGGGCGTGGCCCATGGATGTAGGTCGGTTTGACTGAACCACGTTTAATCGTTGTGTGGTATTTACTCTGCTTTTGTATTTTGCTTTGGTAATCCTTAATCAATTTTATAAGAAAACACGGTAAAAGCTCATAACCGGTTCTACAATTTCAAATTAAATAAGTATTAACAAAATTTGATGAAAACTTAATGGTTAAAACTTTATTAATAAAGTATTTTTTCGATATAATATCAAAGAATTATCTTTCTTTTTTTTGTTTCTCTCATATTACGAAATACTTCTAATATGAATGTGACATTTTGATGGAAGAAGTATACAACAAAAAATAATGCAATTTTAACTAATCATGTCATATAATCATTTTGCAGCTATTTCTATTAGTTCATAATGTTCAATAAATTTAGCGTTTTCTCTTATATTTTTTAAAGTTGATGCAGTACTTTGGCACAAACTACAAACTTCAGTTTATTTTCGACAATTTTAATTAAAAAACAGCTACTGTAGTTAATTATAATTGCTTTATCGGACAGGTGTTCTTTATTGTGAAACTTCTTACATGCAATTTAAAACAATGTTTTTAAAGAGACGTTTGGTTCATGAATTAGAATCATCTTCGATTTATGTGTATTTTTTATGAGAGAAAATACTGTAACAAACTATGAATCATGATTCGAATAGGAGTACGAATCCCCCAACCAAACAATCCCTAAGTGTAAAAATAACACTTAGAATATGATATTTTACCCGGCCTGTTTTTGTTGACGACGTCAACATATAATATATTTATTTTTATTATCACCATTTAAGATAACAAACAAACAGTGATAATAAAATAAAATCTAAGCGTTTTACTGAGTTTTTAGTATAAAACGAATTGTTAGTATTCAATTTTAATATTGATTTGAGATACATGAACTGCTATTATTCAATTTTATAGATATAACGTTTAAAATAAATCATATAATATTTCACAATTATAAAAAACGAGTCTTATTTTTTAAATTTTATAAATACAACTTTAAAAATTAAATCACATGATACGCATAACAAATACGCCTAAGACACACGGCACAATGTTGGATCTACAATATTATTCCTAATCTAAAACAACATACAACTATTTGTTTTGTTTTTGTTTTTGTTTTTTTTTTTTCTGTAAACGAATCAACATTTTTTTTTTTTTGGCTGAATAACGAATCTAACTAGTTAAAAACTGTTCCCATTTCCTCGTTTAGGTAACATTCTCTAAAACCTTTTGAAAAAGGGAAAAAGAATTCACGAATATCTTTTTCACTCTCTACCCCTACCACTTAATTATCCTCCCGTTACAATGACAAGAATCCGTCTACCAAAAAAGATAATTACAAGAATCTTACGAGAGAGTGAGAAATACTCCATCAATATCAATGGTGCTCTATTTTAAATTATAAACCTTCGAATATGTAATTTATTTTGAATAATTACAATTATATCACACTATGTTCTTTTTGCATAATGTTTCTTTTAATATGATTTTGACCATATAATAAAAATAATGCACTATCATTGAGATAACATGCACTACCGTCTACTAGTGAGGTTATGTTTTTTTTTTTTTTTTTTTCAAGTGAATTTATGCAGCTTAATATAAATGAAAAAGTAAAAACAATAATATGAGTCCAATTTACTGTCCCTATTTTCTTATATTAATTGTCTTTACACTAATTATTTACTATGTCATTTAAGTTTGATAGCTAAATACTAAACATGCTTAAACAACGCATGACATGAGGTATCAAAATTTAATTAGAGAAATAATTATCGACACTAACAAAGCCAGTAACCAGTTAAGACTCTCCCAGATGGGGCTTAAGACCACTTAAATTTTCTATTTTCAAAAATCCTATAGGCATAAGTATGCATTGTATTATTTTAATATACACATAATCTCTATTAAAAGTTAACATTATAAGGTCTATTTAATTCATGCATTTAAAATCATAATTTTGATTCTATTACGATACTTTACTCTTGCAAAAAATTTTAACTAAAAATCAAAATCACTTGATAAAAATTGTAAACTGATAGTCCATAATAGTATTATTTAAAATTTAGTTTTAATCATTTGCCCTTCGACAAAAATTCCTCGCACCATCATTGACCACCGAGACATAAAAGATTAAACAAATCTTGATGCCCTACCCATTTGCACCCTGAAGGATCTTGTTTTTCTCTTCGTTTTTATTTTTTTATTTTTTTACTGAGGATCTTTGTTTGTTTATTTAATTATTGTTCGATTCACCCATTTTCTGCGGACGAAAAACAAGGGGGCAAAAACAGGCAAATCCGCGCGCGGCGCGTGAAGCCCCGGTTTCTTTTATTTTATTTTTTTCGGTTTCTTTTATGAGCCATACATAGATACACAAGTCTACAGTTAAAAAAAGACGCTATAAATATCTTCACTCACTTGTGTGGAAAAACAAGACGTCTGTCCATTTCTAATTCTACTTCTTCTACTACCCAAAAACTAAAAACCTTCCAAAATCTTCCTCCTTCTTTTCTTCCTCCAAAATAATAATAAAAAAATAACAAAAAAAGCTTCTATAAAAAAATCCATGACTGAGTCGTTCACCGAGTTGATCCCGGGTTTACCCGACGACCTCGCTCTCGAGTGCTTGACTCGCCTCCACTTCTCCACTCACCGAGTCGCCGCCCGAGTCAGCCGCCGCTGGCGCCGCCTCTTCCAGAGCCGCGACTTCTACTACCACCGGAAGCTCACCGGCCACACCCGCAAAGTCGCCTGTCTGGTCCAGCTCCTCCCGGCACAGGCCGAGGCCCAGGCGCAATCCGGCCCGGATCGGCCCAAGCCGACTTCCCCGCCGGCCTACGGTGTATCGATTTTTGATCCGGTGAGTGGGTTATGGAGCAGGGTCGACCCGGTCCCGAAGTACCCGGATGGGCTGCCGCTGTTCTGCCAGGTGGCGAGCTCTGAGGGGAAGCTGGTCGTGATGGGCGGGTGGGACCCGACGAGCTACGATCCGGTGAGGGACGTGTTCGTGTACGACTTCACGACGCTGACGTGGTGGCAGGGGAGGGACATGCCGGAGGCGAGGTCGTTCTTCGCCGCCGGGGAAATCTCCGGCCGGGTGTTCGTCGCCGGCGGGCACGACGAGAGCAAGAACGCGCTGAGCTCGGCGTGGGCCTACGACGTGGCGGCGGACGAGTGGGCCCCGCTTCCCCGGATGAGCCAGGAGCGGGACGAGTGCGAGGGACTCGTGGTCAGGTCGGAGTTCTGGGTCGTGAGCGGGTACCGGACAGAGACCCAGGGCGGGTTCGAGGCGAGCGCGGAGCAGTACGACGCCGATGCCGGAGAGTGGCGGCGCGTGGAGGACGCGTGGGGGGCAAGCCGCTGCCCGAGGTCAAATGTCGGGGTGGGGAAGGACGGGAGGCTGTTTTGCTGGGCGGATTCCGACTTGGCGGTGAGGGTCGGGTCGTGCGGAATCAAATTGGGCGGTCGGACGTATGTATCCGGGTCGGGTTGCCAAGGCGGGTCGCAGGAGTTCTTCATGGTGGAAGGGCAGAGTGGTAAATTGAGGAGGATTGAGGTTCCTGATGAGTTCGTGGGGTTTGTACAATCAGGCTGCTGTGTCGAGGTTTAAAGTGCTTAGACAGTTTTGAGTTCTATAGAACACATGTGAAGATATGGAGTTTCTACGTGTGCTTGTTTTCCCATATCACGAGAATATGTGTTGCTGATCCATGTGTTATCTAGAGTGAGAATTTTCAATTTCGTCTGTAATGTGAGTAATATCTGTAAATTGCATATAAAAAAATTTTGGAGCCTCTTTGTTATGATTTCAAAGGTTCAAAGTTTCATTTGCCATATAAATATGAAATATGGTTTAGTTTCTAAGTTCTAACTATTATTTGATTCTACTATTTTTTACTGCATAAATAAGGATAATTTGAGTTTTTAATTCAAGTTAAATGTGATTTTATGTGAGAAATTTTTATCGTAATAAATTGATAAAATGAAAGAAGTCTAAATATGATTCTTTTCTCGTCACATGAGTGAAGGACAATTTTGCTCGTGATTCTACTACCGAGAACCACAAAGTGTGAATAACGGAATTTGACCCATCGAGAATTCGAGATACCCCTACTCCTTTGTTAATAAACCATTCGGCTTGTTTTCTTCGTTGCACAAAATTCCATATAATATAGGCCATATTTTAGAATAATGGGTAAAGAAGCGGGCCGCCCTTTGGCACCTTGCAAGAATCCTTTTCTGCGAGAATGGACAGATTCTAAACAATTGGATTAGCTTTGACTGATGTAGGACAGCATGTGAAGTTATGATTCTATGTTTTATGAGAATTTGAGGTTGTATTAGAATTTACTTACCATATTTTAAGCTTAATCTTTTTTTTTTTAAATATTTTAGTTGGTGTTTTACTTGAATTAAGACTTACTTTAGTTTATCACTTTTAGAGTTTCAATGGAACTAGGACCCCCATTTCCTCACTAGAATACTCCAAAGAGAAGTTGATCGTTGCAAGCACATCCACTAACAAACAAGTACTAGTCATACAAATACCAAATTCTCTCTTAAAACTCTAGGAAACTTCTTATTCTAATCTAATAAAGTTCAAACGAACTAAAATCCCAATTTCTACTTGGTCACATCCTCGCACAATAACATATTTTCAATCAAATAATCACCGCGAATAATCAAAGGCTCCAGCTGCGACTCCTGCTAAAGCTACGGCTCCGGCTCCTTACATAAGAAGGCGACCCTGAATATGATCGCTCATCCCTGGGAGAAATTGACCTACAAAAAAGGAGGAAACGTCTTTTAAACACACGAGCCCTCTTCATTTTTCTTGATGTCCACCAAGAAAAGGTTCATATTTTCAAAAGGGTAACCAACGTATTAATTTCATACCTTGAGTAACCCCTTCGTCTAGGGGAGGAGGAACGATAGTATGGACTACGAGAATAAGTTCTAGCATAGCGCGGTGATCGAGAGTAATGAGGTGGAGACCGCCTATGATCATAATCACGATCCCTGTGAAGAAATATCAACCACAAATCAGATCAAGATTAGACGGCTGAGCAACCAAAATATAAGTAGCTTTGCAAGTATCAAGTTCAAACTAAAAACAATTAGTACAGGAACCAATTTGCAGACACCATGCTCTATAAACAGTGTATTCATTTTGGGAGTATAATAAACTGCAGGGAATTCTACACTTCCAGCGTGCCAGGGCAACGCGATCAAGTATCAACCACAATAATTCTTACCAGTAACGTTCCCTAGCCCTCATTCCAGACGGTTTCTTTCTATTCTCTTCAGCAAATACAACGGTCAATTCACGACCAAGAAGAATTTGGCCATATTGTATTTGGCATCTGCAGCATCATCCAGGTCTACATATTGGACAAAACCAAAGCCACGTGGCTCCCTGAAACATCAGACAAAATAATTAAAAAAATACAGCAAAAGCACATAATAGGGGCACTGATTATCCAAAAATGGCAATCAATCCTGACTCCAGCAAGATGGTATGAGCTATGAAATGAGAAGAGCAAGCTCAAATATTTGCTGAGACTTTGCACAATCAACAGAAAGATCATGTGGGCTGCTAACCTTGTTGGAAGTAAAGATAAAATTGAGATGAAATTCTTCAAGACTTGAACTTTTTCTCAAAATTTCAAACCCAACTTTCTTCAAATCTTCATATACGTTAAGATCATCCTGACACTCTTATTTACTTGATTGGTCTCTCTTCAATACACCAATCTTTACTACTTCAGTGTTGTCTTCTTTTCAACACAGTACTCTTACTACTTCATTGGTGTCTTCAACACTTCCAATAAAACAACCAAATTTCCATAATACAGATTTTAGACGACTGACTACAATATTAAGGGGCCAAAACATACCAAAAGGGAATCAATAGAAAGACAAGCAAACCCACAATTTAACACAACGAACAAAAGAAATTTTCCTACCAAAAATAATCTAGGCAACATCATACTACTCAGCAACATAGAGACCTTATGACAAGTGATAGAAGATCTTACCCAGTATGGTAATCTCTAGGCAAGTAGATGTCCTTGAGGGGAACAAATTGCCCAAAAGGCCTACGCAGATCTTCTGGCCTGCAAAACATTTATTTCCACAACAGACATACTCCATAAATAAAATCAAATTACATAGTAACTCTTTGTGAACATAGTTGAAACAAAAGGCAATACATGAGCATAATCCTATTGAAAAATTGCGTAATTTATCCTTATGGTTTCAAGTTTTAGTAAAATTTACCTTATGTTCCAGACTTCCAGTAAATTACACATGCACCCAGCACGTCTATATTTTTGGTTTCAATGTTATCCACGTTGAAAATTTGGGCTGAAATATGGTTATAAAGGAACAGTTCGTCCATACATTATCAAAACTGTGTGTTTAAGTTGATCACAAATTATTAACAAGAGCACCTTAAGATTGGAAACTAACCACCTCCTTAAGAAGTGCTAAGAGCTGACTATTGCAAATGCAAAAATCAGCAAAGATTCAGTGAAAAGTGCTGCCTCACATAATCCCCTGCCATTGTGTGAGGCAGTGGTGCTAAGAGCTAACCATCGCAAATGCAAAAATCAGCAAAGATTCAGTGAAAAGTGCTGCCTCATATAATGCCCTAACATTGTGGGAGGCACCGCACCACGGGAATGCAAGGTAATCTCTCTTGCACAAATCCAGCACGAGTTTCATGCTACGAGGTGAGCTGCCTCACGAGGCGGTGAGCAGAGACCCAAAAAACCATGGCGCACATTCGCCAAGTGTGAGGCCCCCCTGCAACCTGTGTCGAGCTCGCACACTGACACAGATAGGAATGAATGAAGGAGAAGGTTGTATTTTATTAAGTTTTGACGCGGGGTGTGTAATGTGTATATAGGATAATGGCCATCAAAAACCCAAAATCATGTTTGCACACCACACAAGACTTAGAAGAGTACTTTCTAATTTAAAGTGAACATTGAAGCCGGAGTTCAAATGTGAAGGATACAAATCTGTGGACCGTTCCTAAGAATAAAAATATTTTACCAAAACATAGAATTATGACCTCGTTCATTTCACCGATTCGAGTTTTCAGTTCTAAGTTTCTACAGTTAAAAGCTCTCAAAAAATGTCACTTCTAACTTTTTTTGCTATAGTTAAAAGCTCAAAATGTCAGATCTCAGCTTGAATTAAAAACTCGAATCCGCGAAGTGAACGAGGCCTACATAATTTTTTCTTTCTGAAATCTAAGGCCTCATTTAGTTCGTTGATTCGAGTTTTCAATTTGAGCTAATATGTAATTTTATGTGAGAGTTTTTTACTGTAGCAGAAAAAGTTAGATGCGACTTTTTGTAAGAGCTTTTAACTGTAGCAAAATTGAAATTGAAAACTCGAATCGGTGAAATGAACGTGGTCTAAGTATGTTTGTTTCATAACTCAAGTTAATTTGAAATACATTGTAGCAATAGAACTTGAGTACAATTTGAAAAATACTGTAGCAAAAAAGTGAGAACAAAGCCTAAATGCTCTGACATTCCTGACACTAGAAATTTTCCACAGCCATTCAAAACGTTGATACGTGACGTTCAATTTGAAACAATTTGAATAAAAGGGAATAAAATAGCAACTTTACACATCAAAAACAAAACTGACAAAACCAAAGAGCAGTTCAAGTTCCTAGATATGGCGGTCAATGATCAGAAACGCTCTTCAAAACTATTAAATCAACAAGAAACGTTAAAATTCCTCACAAGTAACACATATATTAGTATAGTTTCTTCGCAAAAAATCATACTCTTCAATGAATGGCTGCAGAAAAACAAAAATCGAAGAAAATAAAAAGCAAAGTACCTGCAATCATGGCGAAGATTACGAACCAAAAGACTCGTACCGCGACTTCCATAGCGAGCCCTAGGGCTAGGGCTTCGACGCCTTCGGCTGTATCCCCTAGGCGGTGACGGGCTGTAACTGTAGCTTCTTCCCCTCATTTTCTCACTCGCCTACAATCTCACCAAAAAATCGAAACGAAATCAAACGAAAAATATCGAAACAAGAAAAGAATTGTCCACAAATTAATTACTTGTCGGAACAAAAAAGAAACAACTTTCCTCTCTAATCAAATCGGAAAAAAAAACCGAAGAAGAAGATCATATAATAAACAACAATTTCACCATAAAAATCGCGAGAAACAAACAGAAAAGTGATCTGAAAATACCTGATAGAAAACGTAAAATGCCGATCAAAAGCTCTGAAACCAATCCTGTTCTTTAACAAATGGTAATGGTGAAGAAAATCAGTTCGTCCTTTGAATTTAAGCCTCTAATATTCGAGAAGTTTCTCTTCTTCGCGACACAAAACGGTTCAAATATAAGAGCCAGACATGGAACCGTTTCATATGCGGTTCTGATTGACTAACCATCCGACCTTTCTCCCTCCCTGATGGGCCTCCAACCCAAGCGGTCCGTCTTTTTCCCAAAATCGGCCCAATATAACCAAATGGGCCTTATGCATGTCCGGTCCAATATAGTTGTATATAGTTCAAAGTCCATTTTGTTTCTGCTCAAAAACCCTTTCAAAGCCTCAGCAAAACTTGCAGACGTTCCACCGCCGGCGAACGTTGCGACCACCAACCGCCAATAACTCAATCAAGGTGATTGCCGTAAACAAAGAAGACAATATATACAATATATACATATATATTCTCTTTACACTTTTAGGGCTTCCATATCCTTTTCTCTTTTTTCTTTTTTCGCATTTTCCGGGAAAATTTTCGTAGAGAAAATGGCTGCGACTTCGAAGAAATCTCAGAAGAAGAATCCCAAGGAAGCGCCGAAGTTCAATAAATCTTCCAAGAATCCGTTCAAGGCGAAGAAGAAGAACGAGCAAAACGACGCCGCAAAGTCCGAGGCCGTTGCTCTGCAGCTAGAAGACGAAGAACCTGCCTTTCCTAGAGGTTCGAGCTTATCGAATTTCTGTTTGTTTTTTGCGAATTGAGAAATTTGTGGCGAAAAATAATTGATGTGCTAAGCTGGTCTTTATTTTCGTTTGTAATGTATGTGATTTGATTTGCTGTTTTGTGGCCGTTTCTTTAGGTGGAGGAAGTTCGCTGAGTCGGAGAGAGCGTGACGAAGTTCGCGCCGAAGTGGACGCGGAGTTCGAAGCGGAGGAGCGGGGGTTGAGGAAGAAGAAGAGGAAGAGTTTGAAGAATAGGAATCAGACGGAGGATGATGATTTGGGATCGCTTTTTGGTGGTGGAATTACTGGAAAATTGCCTAGATATGCAAACAAGATCACTTTAAAGGTACAATTCAATATCCTATACTATGATTTCGGAAAGTATTTTCATTTTCTTCTAGTGTAGCTTAATAATATGGGCGATCTTATCAGGATTTAGTTGTGATTTTGCCAAGTGGGAGTTCTCTTTTTTTTTTTCATTTCTTTTTTTTTCTCTTTTTTTGGGATTTAAATAGTTGATAGAATTGGTGGAGAGAGTTTTTTCTTCAAAATTAGTGTTCCAAGTGAAAATTTTGGAAAGGATTGCAAACGAATTCTATGTTTTTTGTGCTAACTGCCAAGTAGTTAAGCCTATTCCTTCTCTGGGTGATACTTTTAGTTCGTAGAGTAAATGGTATAATTGGAAAAAGAACAATTTTTTGGTTTGGTAATTGTTTTGGATGATTAGAAATATTGATTTTTAGTCGGCATTTTAACAATGTTTTATGATCTTTGCACATGGCATTATGATAAGAATGTAATGCCTTGACTGTGAAAAAACAGTGAAAGAAAGCATTGCTTTATAATAAATTAAAAGAATTGCTAGGCTTCTATCTTCAATTAGATTTACATATTGGAATTTGAATGGATGATTTACATAATAGGACGGTGGCAACTTGATTGGTGGATAACAATATTGAAAAGAATGTAAACAGGCACGTACAAATCCAATAACACAGTAAGCAAGAAGAGAAGGGAAATTGTCAGTGTCATGCTAAAATAGTAAATTTACGAAATGAAATTTAGCTCCAAATATTATGGTCATTTTCTAACACATTCGTCATATTGATAATCTATTTTTTTTTTAATTATTGATATTCATATTCTTGCTTGTATGACCAGAATATTTCTCCTGGAATAAAACTTTGGGGAGTTGTTGCTGAAGTAAACAAGAAAGACCTTGTAATTAGTTTGCCAGGGGGCTTACGTGGGTTAGTTCGAGCTGCTGATGCCGTGGATCCTGGTTTGGATAATGAAGTTGAGGTAGTGTTATGATTTCTTATGTTATATAATTTCTCATACAAATAAGTGGTTCGTCTTTCCTTAGTTTTACTTTTATTGTTATTTAAATCAGTATGCCTGGAGAGATTATTTTTGTCACATTATAAATGTCATTTTTGTTTTTTGGTTACATCATTAGTTACTATATTTTTTTCTTTTCCACTTTGCATTTGTTGCATAATCGTTACAATTTCATGTCATCTTGTGAAATAATTTTATTTTTTATTTTTCTTTCCTACTAGAGCATAGCCAATAATGTGCTGTCAAGTATCTTCCATGTTGGACAGTTGGTAGCTTGTGTTGTTTTAAACTTGGATAATGATAACAGAGAGAGCGGGAAACGAAAGATTTGGCTTTCTCTACGGCTTTCTTTGTTGTACAAGGGCCTCACCTTAGATTCTATTCAAGAAGGAACGGTATGTCAAGAGAATGGGATGGGAAGCATAATTCAATAACACAATTGTATATATTTTCCTCATATATTGGATACTTTGCCTGAATGATGAGTACTCTACTATCTTCATGTTCTCTTTATAATTCCAGGTCCTTACTGCATACGTGAAAAGTAATGAAGATCATGGCTATATTCTTCATTTTGGTTTGCCTTCTTTCACAGGGTTCTTGCCTAAAAATAGTCAAAGTGGTAAACATCAGTTGACTTCAACTCATGCATAACTGTTTATTTCCATAGAGTGTTGTTTTGTTATGTCTGCATATACCATCTTTGTTTATGATGGTAATCAGAAGCGAAAGAACTTTGATCAATATGTACTTATAGAATCATCACATTGTTGTAATGTCGTTTCCTTTTTTCCCCTCTCCCCTACTTATTTTCCCTCATTTTGATGCTTTTTGGGGCAAGCACAGATATCAAGATAAACACAGGAGAACTTCTACAGGGCATTGTCAAAAGCATTGATAGAACCCGTAAAGTTGTTTATATGAGTTCTGAGCCGGATACAGTGTCAAAACATGTGGTATGCCTTTTGGATATTTTCTGTGTTGTGTGCTCCTCTTTGTTCTTGGCTTCTACCCCCTGTGGTTGCCACTCCAGTTTTAATCTTGTGTTGTTTATCTCTTGTACAGACCAAAGATGTTAAAGGTATTTCATTTGATCTTCTCATTCCGGGCATGATGGTTGATGCTCGTGTACAGTCAACCCTTGAAAATGGTGTTATGTTATCATTTTTGACATATTTTACTGGAACTGTAAGTTTCATTTACTTTTTTTCATACCAGCCATTTGACTAAAAAATATTTGGATTAAGATCATTACTGGAAGTTGAAAGGATCCTCTCTAACATGATAAATATATAATGTCCATTTTCATTTTACAGGTTGATATGTTTCATTTACAAAATAGTTTCCCTGCAACAAGTTGGCGGGATGATTACAATAAAAATAAGAAGGTTTTTTTTTTTTTTTTTGACTGATTATAACTCCTTTCATTTTTTTTTTTTGGGCCATCTATCTATTTAATTGTTTATGCAAGTTATATTTCCATTTGATTCCATTTATTGCTACTACATTTCACTACTTGAGTTGTCTGTCATGTTTTGCTTCATTTATTTTGTAGTCTAGTTTGTTTCTTATAAAAATGTTTTTGTTCTTGTTCTTGTGATTCAGGTTAATGCTCGAATACTATTCATTGATCCTTCATCTAGGGCCATTGGTTTGACTCTGAATCCACATCTCGTTTGTAACAAGTCTCCTCCTTCTGTAAGTTTATCTATAAGGTTTAGCAATCTACCTGACATGCATTTTGATGATTGGTTGTTGTGTAGTAGTTAAGAAATAATACACACTAGTACTTGTTAGTGGGTAGGTTTCCTCAGGGCATAAGTACCCTTATTTTTTGGTTGTCCCAGTCCTCCCTCCTTTTTTTGTCACTTGTTTTGTTTTTGTATTTGTGTTGTCTGTAAAGTCCGTTTTTGTTGTTTATGATGTTGTTGTAATTGTTGTTATTTTAATATAATATAATATAAAAAGATAAACAAAAAGAAAACTTTACTAGTACATGTGAGATGATGGGGCTGCTCGTTTCTGAAGCCAACCTCAGATATTCCAGTATGTAAAGTTTGCTTTGGGACTCATACGGAAAGGATTTTAATGTTAGAAACCTCAAAAGTCAAATGGGGTTTGCTAAGACTCTCTCTCTCTCTCAAGAGATAAAACAAAAATGAACTCTTTCTTTCTTTTTCTTTTTCTTTTTTTTTTTTTTTTTTTTCAATTTGTCCTCTCTATTGTTGCTGTTTATATAAATCTCTATGTGGTGTCTAATCTTCCAGATATCTCATTGGCCATTTACAGTTAGGAATGCCTACTAAGTTTGACATCTTCTCTTTGGCTATGCAGCATGTTAAAATTGGAGATATATATGAAAACTCAAAAGTGATCCGGGTTGACAGAGGATTGGGTCTTCTTCTTGAAATACCCTCAATGCCGGTGTCCACTCCGGCTTATGTTAGTGTATGTTGTCTCTCTCTCTCTCTCTCTCTCTCTCTCTATTTTTATAACTTTTTGAAATTCTGGCTTTGGCTGTAAAGATTGTTTAGTCTTGTAATTCTTACCATTTCCAGGTTGATTACAGGTATCCGATGTGGCTGAAGGTGAAGTTCGTAAGCTTGAAAAGAAGTTCAAGGAAGGTAGTTGTATCCGTGTTCGGATTCTTGGGTTGAGGAACTTGGAAGGAGTTGCTACTGGAACTTTGAAGGTTGTGCTTCTTTTTAACATCTTTCTGAAGGAGGAGACATAATAAAACTTCACTCGGTTTATAAATTGATGTAGATTTTTGAAAATATGACCCATACCTTTAAAAGCATGTTTAAAGTTTGTCCGTCAACTCATTTCAAGCTGTTTATCTAAGCAATAAAGATGATGGTCATCTAGATTAATTCCCGAATATCTTATTTGTGTATTGTGCTTTTGAAACTTAATGTCATCCCTGAATGTGTGTGTAATCACTTGTGATTTTAGAGTATAATGTACCAGCTTACTTCTTAGTATTCTTTTATTTATTTTCCTTTTTTCTTAAAAAAATTGAACAGGCAAATGCTTTTGAAGGGTCTGTATTCACTCACTCAGATATCACCCCTGGGATGATTGCGAGGGCTAAAGTTATAGCTGTTGATTCCTTTGGTGCAATTGTGCAATTTCCTGGCGGGGTAAAGGCACAATGCCCACTTCGTCATATGTCTGAATTGGAAATTCCAAAGGCCGGAAAAAAATTTAAGGTACTTTGAGACTAATAAAATGCTTTCTTATGTGACTTATTATTCTAAGAGTTTATCTTAAGGTTCTCTGCAGTTGTTGGAATTGAATATTTTTAGCAATGTTAAAATTTGAATGAATGTTCTTGTTTGCATCACTCTGCAGGTTGGAGCTGAATTGGTGTTTCGTGTACTTGGTGGGAAGTCTAAGATGATAACTGTTACGCACAAGAAAACACTGGTCAAATCTAAACTTCCCATCATTAGTTCCTACACTGATGCAACTGATGGGTTAATAACACATGGGTGGATAACAAAGATAGAAAAGCATGGATGCTTCGTCCGGTTTTACAATGGTGTCCAGGGTTTTGCTCCAAGGTTAGTTTTGAACAATGATTACAAATTATGGGTTTCCCGCCCTGGAATTAACCGATTATTTTACTATACTTTGATCTGTGGTTTTCTTCATAATTTTTAAATTCTTGCGTGTGTTTCGTAGTATTTGTTTGCTCATTGTATATCTTTTAGTAATGAACACTTGTGAACAGAAAGATTTAAGTTTTAATAGGGGGATATCTAAGCTTACCATCAATTGTAGAAATGGAATTGGGGGAGGTGTACACTGATAGCTTTAAGGCACCTTGTTTAAGCATTTTCTAAATGATGTTCAAATATAGCCTTTTAGAATTATGTCTTCTAGCAAAGAGAGCTTTAAGAGACTGGTGCTGTATCTAAGAGTTCCTAATTCCCATGGTAATTTTTTTATCAAAAAAAATTCCCATGGTCATTTCAATATCAATAATCCCCTGCTGCAAAATGTCCAGTTCAGATATATGTTAAAAGAATGAGTGTAGTCAAAGTTAGATTAAGAAAAATGGAAGAGAAACTGGATTCAGATTAGCTTTGTGCATTCTGTGGTTATAACTTTCTTGCATGGTTGGCATTTTTCTGTTGTCATGCAAATTCTTGAATGTTACTATAAAGGGGCACATTTGCTTCTATGCTCATTAGATAATTATATGTTGGTATGTATCGTGATTTGGGAATAACTTGCTTGCTAACGAGAATTTTTATAGTGTGCTATTGTGTCTCCTATGTAATCTAGATAAGTATAAAAGCATATAGTGGATAAGTATAAATTTTTGTTTGTTTCTTATCAAAATAAGGATAAAAGTGTATAGTGGTGACTAGGTTATCTGCTTTCCTTTGCAACTTGTGGTAAGCATGTAAAATGCCTTTTTCTGATGGAGATATTAAAGTATCAATTAGTTCTGTTCTGCAAAGGTGCTCCAACAAAGGTGCTCCAAATGCTAGAAGTGCATAAGCTCTAAAAACTTGTTATCTCTCTCTCTCTCTCCAGCTATGGTTAATATTATTTGTTTTCATTTTGAACCAGATCTGAACTTGAACTAGAAGCAGGATGTGACGATGATCCAATTCCAAGTTCGATATATCATGTTGGACAAGTCATCAAATGTAGGATAGTTAGTTCTGTTCCTGGATCAAGGCGCATCAACCTTAGTTTCATAATAAAGCCTCGAAGGTTTGTTTCTCTACACATAGCTACTGATGCACATTAATTTGGTGCCCGCTTGTGTTCGTCAATGTGAACACAAACTAAAAACTCTTATTATTTCCTTTGGAAAACACCAAATGTTTTCCAAAAGTGTATACTGATCATTTGGGTGATTTATAGTTGATGTAGGACAAGTTTGTGTCTTAATAAAATTTTATTGAGTTGGTATTTAAGTTAAATCAGGACTGTATTTTCTATCATATTTATTCTATGTTGTTTTTCAGAATTAGGATTTTATTATTTATTTAGCCTTTTACCTGAATTAGTATTCCTAGTGGGTTTGGGATCTATCTGTAAATAGGGCTTTACTTTTGTAATTCAGTTCAGTTTTTCTCATACTTATTATTATAAATTTCAGAGGTATTTTAGGTTATTTTCTACCCTTAATCCTTGAAAGAGTCTTAGGGTCCGTTTGGTAGAGGGATTCGTTCCCTGATTTGAATCATGATTCATGGTTCGCTACAGTATTTTCTCTCACAAAAAATTCACGTAAATCGAAAATGGTTCAAATCACATGGTTTGAATCCTCCAACCAAACGTCCTCTTAAACTTCATTTCTATATTCTGGCGTGCCAAAAATCATACACCAGTCATGCAAGTTGTGAATTCAAGCTCAGAAAGGTTAAATATATTACAAATATTTTGAATCATGCTGGCAGGGTTTTGGAGGATGATGTTATCAACTTGGGTGGTGTTGTTTCCGGAGTTGTTGACCGAATAACGCCAAAAGGTGTAGTAGTTTATGTTAATGGAAAAAAGTACTTGAAAGGTACAATTACGACTGAGCATTTGGCAGATCACCAAGGTATATGCTATTTTCATGGTATGAATTTTTCTCTGTCATTCTTGTTGTGGTGTATACTCATTATATCCGTTCTTTCTTATGCAGGCCAAGCTGCCCTGTTGAAGTCAGTCCTGAAACCTGGATATGAATTTGATCAGTTGCTGGTGCTGGGTAGGAAAAAAAATCTCTATGCCCCTCAAAATATTCTAATTCTATTACATGTAATAAAACTTTTAATTTGGCACACTATATCTCTTACGAGAATAGCAGTCATTAGAAAGAATTCATGGGGGACGAGGGAGCAAATTCGCACTGGTTGCCAGTTTGGAATTTTGAAGGGAAAGCTGGGGCATTGGGGAAACTTAAATGTAGACAGCAGAAATTTGTTAATGATAACCTGTGGTTTTGCCATTCTTGTTCCGGTTTAAATTTTATGATTTGTACTCTATGGGTATATTTATATACACGTCTATTTACTGCCAGATAAACTTCCTGTCACTACTACTAACTCGGTTTTTTTTTTTTTTTTTTTTTTTTTTTTTTTTTTTTAAAAAAAAAAATAATGAAGATATTGAAAGCAACAATTTCATATTCTCCGCAAAATATTCGCTGATCAAGTCTGCTCAGCAACTTCCATCAGAGCTCAGTCAGATAAGCCCAAACTCAGTTGTCCATGTAAGTAATTGCCGTATTAGTCTTCATTGATTATGCGGATGCCCTTTTTCATGGAGTGGAGACTGGCAAAAAGAACAAATTCTAAATGGCTCGTATTTCTCCGAATAAAACTGATGCGGAATTACAGATGTAAACCTTTTATGTAGGCTTAATAAACCTATTCTTAGTTCTTCTGGCATTCTTAATTCAAGATATGGAAATTAATAAAGCTCAGTCCTGATCAAATTACGTAGTTTATGTAGA
The DNA here is from genome assembly GCF_000414095.1 of Morus notabilis. Lineage (NCBI taxonomy): Eukaryota > Viridiplantae > Streptophyta > Magnoliopsida > Rosales > Moraceae > Morus > Morus notabilis. The sequence continues at coordinate 147,265 of NW_010357109.1, forward strand.
ACATGTACTAAATTAATTGGAGAGACTTGTAAATAGAAAAAAGAAAGAAAAAAGAAAAATGAAACTTTTATCTAGATAGACATTTTACTTCATTTTGGTTTTTACTGCTTTTATTTGCATGGATTTATTTTCTTTAACTTTTGTTTTTGTTTTTGGGATAAGAAACATGACTTGTTTCTTGTTTGAATCAGGGTTACATTTGTAACATAATTGAAACTGGCTGCTTTGTTCGCTTTCTTGGGCATTTAACTGGTTTCTCTCCCAGAAGCAAGGTCATATTTATTTTTATTGTTTTCCAATTTCTTTTCCTCTTTCCCTTTGCAGGAGATGAGTGAATGCTGAAATTTATTTTATTATTATTTTTTGTAGGCAATGGATGACTACAAAATTGATCTCTCAGAAGCCTTTTATGTTGGACAATCCGTGCGCAGCAATATACTCGATGTTTGTGACCTTCTGAGATAAAATCACTTTATGTTTGTGACTTATGAAATCATTTTCTGATTGGAGTTCATCATTACCTCGTTTCGCCCCTTTCCCTTGCAGGTTAATAATGAAAAGGCTAGAATAACACTTTCATTGAAGCAGTCATCTTGCTCTTCAACAGATGCATCCTTAATGCAAGATTACTTTCTTTTAGAGGAAAAGGTAAAAATCTGCCATGCAAGTTTTAATGTTTTTTCTGCATTTATTATCTCATCATGTAACGTAAATTGCACGTCCAAAGCATGGATATTTAGGTAAGTGAGGTATTATGAACAACATGTTGGTATCAGATTTAAGTAAGGGAGGTATTATGAACAACATGTTGGTATCAGATACCTATACTTGTAAGCTTATCCCCATATAGCATCATTATCACTTGATTACTCATCAAAGTTATGCAGATTTGATTCTAATTTGGGACCATGACATCAATATGATTTAGACAAATTTGAATACTCTAGTGATACACCAGATGCTCTGTGATTTGTGAAGTACCCTGTTTGCGATTGATAATTTTTTGTACCAGTTACTTATACATTATTCCTATACTTTTTAAAAATTTTGATTTTATCCTTTGTATCCAGATAGCTAAGCTGCAATCACTGGATTCCTGTGAATCCGAGTTAAATTGGACCAAAGGATTTAATCTTGGCCGTGTTGTTGAGGGGAGAATACAAGAAACAAAGGATGTTGGAGTTGTTGTCAGCTTTGACAAGTATAATGATGTCTTGGGTTTTATTACACACAATCAGTGTAAGTCCTTCCCCTTCCTCGCGCCACCAGTCTATGTGTTGTTTCTTTTGGGCCCATAACATGTTCTGGTATACAATTTTTGCAGTAGCTGGTACCACCGTAGAGACAGGTTCTGTCATTCAAGCTGTGGTTCTGGATGTCTCCATAACAGAGCATTTGGTTGACTTGTCTTTGAAAACAGAGCTCATTGGTAAATTCAAAGAAAGTTCTCGCAGCCAAAATGACAAGAAGGTTCGAAGAAGTTCTGTTTCCTATATTACGTTGGGGTGCTTTCTCTTCTTAATAGGTTTATCCCAATAAAAAGTACGAGGATAGATAATTACTTTCAAAATATTGGCTTATTTTCCTCAGATTCCTAGCCTTGGATCAAATTTCTTACTCTGAATTCTTGACATTCTTTTCGTTTCTCATTTATGCCCAACTTTGTACCTATCCTACTTGGCTATCTTAAACATTCTGAATTCCAGAAGCGCAAGAAAGAAGCATCCAAGAACTTGGAGTTACATCAGACAGTTAATGCTGTTGTCGAAATGGTCAAGGAGAATTACCTGGTAAGTCCTTTATATTTCTTTTAGCCTATGTTTGGTAGAGGGGAAAAGGGCGATGGAGTTTGGAGGAGAATTGGGAATCTTGGATTGTTTGGTATAGAGGAAATTGAGAAGGATAGAAGTTGAAAATCCATAGGGCCCACTATTTTTTAATCCCTCCAACTTTGGAAAGAAAGGATAAGGGAAAATATTTTACTAAAGAAATAGTATGTCAAATAATCATTTTGACTCTAATCACATCTCATCTTCTTATTTGTACAAGGGTATAATTGTAAAGTAAAATATTTTAGAAATTTTCTTCCACTTTTCCCTCTCTTCTCCAAACAATCTGAAGAAATGTTTTTTTGCTTTTCCTTCCTTTCTATTTTCCATCCCTCTTGTCAAACATAGCATCAAAATCCTTTTTTTTTTCTTTTTTTTTTCGTGTGTCCTGTAAGTGTTTTTGTACATCATATTTTCTCCAAGTGCTTGTTCATATGAGATCTTTTAACGCATGTTCCAGGTTCTCTCAATACACGAGTGTAACTATGCCTTAGGATATGCATCAAAATTCGACTATAACAGTCAGATGTCTCCACAGAAGCAATTTTTGAATGGACAAAGGTGAATGCATTTTTGTTTTTGTTGGATACTTTCTGCTAATTAGCATCCCATATGTTTTTATGAGGAATGAATTATTTGATATCTTTTGAATTCCAATTTATCATCTGTAATTGCTTGTCTTCTTAAATTGCTGCGACGTGTTTGTAGCGGGTCAAAAATCAAAAATCACCTTAAAAGAGTGAGATGGTGCAGTTTGAGAATTAAAATTCATTTGCTAATTCAAGTTTGAGAATTTTTGTTCTCCCTAAATGTGGTTCATCATTTGTACATATGTGTCATCAATGAATATGCATTATGACTGGGTCTTAAGGTGATTTGTTTTGCTTAATGCAGTGTCATGGCCACTGTTATGGCTCTTCCGAGCCCTTCAACAATGGGAAGGCTGCTTTTGCTTCTTAATTCGATAGGTGAACCAGGGACATCCAGTTCAAAAAGGGCAAAAAAGAAGTCTAGCTACACACTGGGATCTCTGGTTCAGGCGGAGGTATGTATATAAGATTCTCCTTTACTAGTCGGCGTAGATTCTTAATCTCATGAAAGTGAGAAGCATTTTGTTTGTTGTATCTGAATCGTTTATAGGAATGTGTGTGATACTTTGATGTGCCAGTAACTCATGACAAGAAACTCATGTGGTTGCATTCTTACATTCTGTTTCATTCCAGATTACTGAAATCAGGCCTCTTGAACTAAGGTTGAAATTTGGGGTCGGTTTCCATGGGCGGCTTCATATAACAGAGGTAAAACTTCTGCACAACTAGATTTCAACATTAAATTAATTTTGAGTTTTATGTAATCACTCTTTGTATACATATATGCTTGTTGTTTCTTGCTGGTTGGTAGTAAACTATGTTCCACGGACAGGTATACGATGACAACGTTTTGGAAAATCCATTCAGTAACTTCAGAGTTGGGCAAACGGTGACTGCAAAAATTGTTGGAAAGATTAATCATTCAGATAGCAAACAAAAGAGCTACCAATTTGATCTTTCGGTGAAACCTTCTGTTCTCACAGGTAACATAAATCTTGTAATGTTTGTCTAACGGTCTCGTCTACAACTTATAATGGTCTTGTTTTCATTGCCAAGTTGTATGTTTTAAATATTTCTTCTGCTAATTTGAAACTTATTCAAATAAGTGTACTTCTCTTCTCAGAGATTTTATAAATTTCTAAACCATGTGTAAATCCGTATCTGCATTTAGTTTAAGCCTTATCCCATCAGAAAAAAAAAAAAATCACATTTATGTGACATCTCTTTTACTGCTCAATGATTTTCTCTTAGCCAATGGTTCTCTAATGAATTTTGATTTTTTTTTCATCAAGGCTAAGTAATTGCAATTATTAAGTTTGATAAATTTTGAATCAGGTTCTTCCGAAATAGAGGATGAGCTCGCAACTGAAGAGCTTGATTTCTCAACTGGGCAACGTGTCAGTGGCTATGTATATAAAGTGGACAGTGAGTGGGTGTGGTTAACTATATCTCGACATGTGAGGGCTCAACTATTCATTCTTGACAGTTCATGTGATCCTGCTGAACATACTGAATTTCAGAAGCGTTTTCATGTGGGAAAAGTCATAACTGGTTATATATTGACTGTTAACAAGGATAAAAAACTGTTGCGCCTTGTTCTACGACCTGTTCTTTCTGTCTCTCATAAAGTTTCAGATGGTGAAGTTCTCATTCCAAGTGAGAATGTTACTGCTCATATTTGTGAAGGATGCATTTTGGGTGGAAGAATATCTAAAATACTTCTCGGTGTTGGTGGATTAACCGTGCAAATTGGTCCTCACACATATGGAAGGGTTCATTTTGCTGAGCTTACTGACTCTTGGGTGTCTGACCCATTATCTGGATACCATGAAGGGCAATTTGTCAAATGCAAGGTCCTTAAGGTTATCCAATCTGTCAAAGGGAAATTTCAGATTGATTTGTCATTACGTTCTTCAAGGGTAGGCATGATTTCTCAAGATGCTAAGGAAGCACGCAAAAAGGAGTAAGTTATCACTCTGATTTACATTCAGATAATCATGTTTTAACCTCATTACTCTGTATTTCATGCTTTCATTGTTATGTTTGTATACCAAGTAATTTTCGGGTTACAAGTGTGAGATAAAAGTTAGAGGCAAGCCAGAAAAGGCAGAGTGGAAGAAAATGAGGAAAAAGTAAAATTACGACTTCCGAAAAAAAGAAAAAAGAAAAGAGTTTCTGTACAGGCATATTCATTGAAATATCTGAAATATTTTCGGAGTTACACGTAGACACTGCCCTGCTTTTTTCTTATCACATCCACCTCAACATCTAGTAAAGATGTAAGATATGTGTAAAAGAACTTGTTAAGGATTTTTGTCCATCTATTGTTCTGTTATACAATAAAGTGCACGAGTGAAGCACACATGATTGACAAGTTTATCTTTTGGACTTCATTCTCTTACTAGTATAGTTCTATATGGATTTCCCTCATCACTTGACTAACAGAAGAATCTCATACGCTGTACAGACCTCAGACCAAATTTGTGGAAACGATTGAGGATCTTCATCCTGATATGGCAGTGCAGGTGTTGTAAAATTCCACCCTTCAAAGCTTAATGTCGCTTTTTTTACTCGAGTGAAATAAATACGTATTTCTGTGTTGAGTTTTAGTTACGAACATCTTCTGTTGATATTTGTTCTTTTATATATCATTCTTGTGGTTTGACAGGGTTATGTTAAAAATGTTACTCCAAAAGGTTGTTTCATTGTTCTGTCTCGGAAGGTTGATGCAAAAATTCTTCTTTCAAATTTATCTGATGGATATGTTATAAATCCTGAAAAAGAATTTCCCATTGGCAAACTTGTAACTGGCAGGTAAATCTTTATTTTGTTCACTCTCTGTCTATTATCCAAAGGCGTTGTATGTTTATTAGTGGATGAATATAGAATACATGCACTGTATATTAAGAGCTTATGCACAGGGTTTTATCCGTCGAACCTTTGTCAAAGCGAGTTCAAGTTACTTTAAAGACCTTGGGAGCAAGCAAAAAATCTGAGACTAGCAATTTGAGTAGTTTGCATGTTGGGGATTTTATCTCCGGAAGGATTAAGCGCGTGGAGTCATTTGGTTTATTCATCACTATAAACGACACAAACTTGGTAAAGAATGTATTACATTTATGCTAACTAGAAATTATGATTTTTATACTTGCTGGTTGATAAATTTGCTTGAAAACCAAAAAGTTTCTTCTGGGATTGCTTTTTGCGTGCAAATTTATTTGTATGTTATGGCTATCTATTTATTTGCTAGATAAACAATGTCCATCATCAGTGGAGATGATCACACGATTGATAGTATGTGGGTCCTGTTTAGAGCTTTAAATTGTGTATGGCATTCAACACATTGCTTCCTGTCCTTTTCTTTCTTCTTTTTTTTTTTTTTTTTTTTTTTTTTTTTTTTTTTTTTTGTAAGAATTGATCCAGATGTTTTTAATATTTTGATATTTTTCTTAAATTGGGATTTTTTCCGATTGTTAAATGTTAATAATTGATCCATTGCTTCTGATCCTTTTCTTACGATATTTTTCTTAAGAATTGATCCATTTCTTTTCTTTTCTTTTCTTTCTTTGGAAGAATTGATCTAGATGTTTTTAATATTTCAATATATTTTTCTTAAATTAAGATATTTTCCCAATTGTTAAATGTTGATATTACATACTTACAATATTTTCTAAATCCTATGATAGGATTCGGTAATCAGAGTTACACAGAAGAAATAGTTAGTAATTAGGCTGCTAATTTACAGGTGTTGAAAGAGAGAGCGTATTAGTTTTATTCCTGTTTATTATGGTGAAATTATTATTATTTTTTTTATTATTGTTAGTGTTTTATTAGGGTTATTTTGAGATACAACCTTAAATTCGTCTAGGAGTGGGGGAATAACATACGCGTCTAGGAGTGGGGAAATAACATACATGTAATAGAATCGAAATTTCTTTTTTGAAAAAGAACTTCCCTTCCTTAAAAAAAAAAAAAAAAAACCCTCCTAAACCCTACTCTCTCTCTCTGCGATTTTGACAAGCGATTTAGACTGGTGATCGAGATGGGAAATCTGTTGGGTTGAACTAGGAAAACAAACGCCGCCTTTTTTTTTCTTTTTTTTTTGTGAAATTTATCTTAGGTGTACTTGTTATTTACTTAAGAACATTGAGTGTATAATGAATGACATTCTAATATTTATTGTTTCCATTGCGTTTTTGTTCTTTTGATTTTCCTTTTTTTCTTTTTTTTTCCCCGTTTTAGGTTGGATTGTGCCACAAATCAGAGCTTTCAGATGATCAAATTGATAACATTGAAGCTAAATACAGAGCAGGAGAAAGAGTGAGAGCAAAAATATTAAAGGTAAACTTTTTTTTTTTTTTTTTTTTTTGGAAACGGGTAAACTTAATTTTTAAATGGCGTGGTTTGTTTTGACAATGTGTCTCTCTTCTCTTTGGTATGATCTTTCTACAAGGCTTTGTTATGCAGTTAGTTTAATATAATCAGTTTTATTGTTAGGTCGATCCACAAAGAAATCGAATATCTCTAGGAATGAAAGATTCCTATCTTTTGGATGATAATGACACAGAAGAAAATTCAGACCAAGAGGCTGATGCAAGCAATGGTTTCGTGAATGACACTAAGTTGATATCATTGCCTGATAATGATATGGATGTTGAATGTGCAAATTTGGAAATCCCCATTCTTGCACAAGCAGAATCCAGGGCTTCTGTTCCTCCACTTGAAGTCACACTTGATGATGTGTATCAGGAAGATGTCAATAATGTAGTTAGTCGAAATGAAGAGCCTATCGATGAGGCAACCACCCTAGATGAAAAGACCAAGAGGCGAGGAAAGAAGAAAGCAAAGGAAGAGAGGTTGTTTTAGTCTTTTCAAGTTGCCCTCTATCTTCCCACTGCTCTCCTTCCCTCTCTCCTTGTTCTTATTATTTGTTGTCAATTTCCTTACTTTTCAAACTATTATGTGCAGAGAGAGAGAGATAAGAGCTGCTGAGGAAAGACTACTGGAGAAAGATATACCAAGAACTACTGAGGAGTTTGAGAAACTAGTTAGGGGTTCTCCAAATAGCAGCTTTGTCTGGATAAAGTACATGGACTTTGCGATTTCTATGGCTGATGTCGAGAAGGCCCGCTCCATTGCAGAAAGGTAGTCTCTTTTCCATCACTAGTATCTATGTCCTATTGGTATTTTATTTTCTTCCTAGAACTGTTACGTACTTTCAATCAAAAATGAATTTCAACATAAATTTGATTTCTCTCAAGGGCATTGCAAACAATAAACATCCGAGAAGAGAACGAGAAGCTCAATATTTGGGTGGCTTATTTTAATTTGGAAAACAAATATGGAAATCCTCCGGAGGTAATATCCCATAAAGTTGGTTTTTTTTTTTTTTTTTTTCTCACATAATCTTTCTGTTGTAGATATCAAGATCTCGTAAGTTTCTTTCTTTAGGAGGCAGTCCAGAAAATATTTCAAAGGGCATTGCAATACAATGATCCCAAAAAAGTTCATCTAGCACTCCTGGGAATGTATGAAAGAACTGAGCAACATAGGCTGGCTGATGAGCTTGTTGAGAGAATGACCAAAAAGTTCAAGCAGTCATGCAAGGTATTTTATGATCCTATTATTTTTTGTGTTTGTTAAAGGATCGAGTTAAATAATAATCAAGCATTAACATTTCGCCTAAAATTTTAGGTTTGGTTGAGACGGACACAGAGGGTCTTGAACCAACAGCAGGATGGGGTTCAGCCTATCGTCAATCGTGCCTTGTTAAGCCTTCCCAAACATAAGCACATTAAGTTCATATCACAAACAGCTATTCTCGAGTTCAAATGTGGGGTTGCTCATATGGGACGATCTATGTTTGAAGGAATCTTGAAAGAGTACCCAAAGAGAACGGACTTATGGAGCATCTATCTTGATCAAGTAAATCCCTTGCTATTTTCCCACTACAAACATTTTTTTTTTTTTTTAATTTAAAAAGAAACTATGGCAATTTTCCTTTTTTTTTTTGGGGGTTTATTTTTTGCTTGCTGGAAAAGCTGACTCGTGCTGAATACTTTCAGGAAATTCGACTTGGAGATGTAGACGTGATTCGTGCACTATTTGAGAGGGCAACTTGTTTGAGCCTCCCGGCTAAAAAGATGAAAGTGCGTACTGCTATTTACTGCCCTTTAAGTCTAATAATCTTTAGCTTTGCAAAATTTAATGTTAAGGTATTATGTGTTTGTGTATTGTATTTTATTTTTGCAGTTTTTGTTCAAGAAGTATCTGGAATACGAGAAGTCTCTCGGCGACGAAGAGCGGATTGAGTACGTGAAAAAGAAGGCAATGGATTATGTTGAAAGTACACTAGCTTGACACTCATGAGTCTAATCTTTTGAAATTTTGACACCTAAAGTTTTATTTATTTCTTAAGGCGTTAGTTATTCTTGAGAATTAGGAAGGAAAAATGAGTATTTATTTCTATGAACCTACTTTTTGTTGTTGTATTTTACTTCCCTATGTATTTGCGCAGCTTAAAAGGTTCATTATTTATATGGTTGAAACTTTACTTCTTGAAAAAGACTCTTTTTTGCTGAAATGACAACGCATTTTCTCATTGGTTACATGTACGTATCTAAAATTGGTAGTTAAATAAATGCATCTTCAAATGATCCGGTTCTTCCTTTAATGCTTTGGTCTTTACCTAAAGGGGAAAAAAATATATTGGTTTGCAAAGTCGAGAAGATTGTAAGCAAAAGAATAATCAAAAGAAGGGATAATTTTATTTTATACCTTTTGCGTTTTAAGTTTACAAAAATCGTTTACCACGTATCTGTAGTTATATTCAAGATTGTACCCCAAATTGTCAACAACATATTTTAACTTAATATTGGATAAATTGATCCTAGATAATCTTGTGATCAAATATTAATTAATGCATCTACCTTTGCAGCATATTAGGTTGAAAATACAAATTTTAACAATTTTTCTTTGTTTTTTATTTTAAGCATAATGCTAATTGTGTTTGGTTATAGGCTTATAAGTTGTAAAAGGTAAGTTTATCAATTGAAGCGGATACAAATTTGCAATAAAATTAAAATTCAAAGGTACCATCTTGAGAAAGAACATCCGTTTTTATAAACCAAGGAAAAATGCATATAAACTGAAAATGCAGGATATAAAACAGAAAATAAACCAAGAGAAAAAAGAACAAAAGGCCAATAAAACAGAGATTATAATAAGAAACAGAATGAACCAATTCATTTATTTCTATAATTCATTTAGACAAATACAAGTCAATTTTTCCAAATGAAAAGAGAGACCAATACCCTTTAAAAGTGCACGAGTCAAAATTTCTACTCCTTATTCTTGGTTAATAACTTTTTTAGTCAAATAACTATAATAACAAAAGAGTATTAATCAAGTGTGGGGAGTAAAAATCCATAACCATGTACTCTTAAAGGTAAATTTTGTAATTTTGTCTTCATTTTTTAACCGATATTCGTAATATGAAGAACTCGCTTCAAAGCTTTAAAAAGCATAGGATATGCTGTCAGCTGAGGAAAATGGCCTTCTGTTTTGAGTATCTTAACTTTTGCGTGGCCACCAAGCTTTCTTTTCATGTAGAATGAGACAAATTTTGGAACAACTCTATCTTTTTCAGATTGAACTATGAAACTAGGCACTGAAACTTGGGGTAAAATTTGCCTAAGGTCACTTAGAAAGACAGTCTTTGCTACACTCAGAGCAATCCCAGGTTTCATTCTTCCCAAGCTGTCTTCAAACTTGGCTATTGCAATTGTGTTGTTTACAGCCACAGCGATTGGAGCAAAATTTTTAACCCAAGTCGGGAAGTTTTCATCCATTTCTTTGAAAACCGCGTTGAGTTGCGACATCTTGAAACCTCCCTTGTAATCTTTCTCATTAAGATATCTGCAAGTAAAGGAATGAAAATATGAAACTTTTAGAAGAGTATTAAAGTAAGCTAATTACCTCGATGCAGAGATAGCATGCGGATCGTCCTTTGGGGTTTGGGGTTTCACATTTGTACATTCGGTTTCCCTAGTTTCCTTTATATTAAGGGGGACATCGTTTTCAGGGTTAAGAGATAGGTTAGAGAAAACACAGCGAGTCTGAGAGGTATATAGTTTCTCCTGTAATCTTTTTATTTATTGCGGTGAAATTATACAAAAAATAAAAGTAAAATAGGTCTTATATTGATGATGAACTACTACAAGTCTTTTGTATCCTTGCTTTTTTTTTCCCTCTGATTTTATTGCTCTCGATAATAAAGAATTAGGACTTGCCAAGTTTTAACATTAGTAACAATCACGAAACTAGTACATGCTAGTGCGTAGTGTGTAACCTCGAACTATACTTGTTATTTGAGAGTGACGTTGTATTAGTAAACAAAAGTAGATACGGCTGCTTTAACAGTATTCTAGAGAGATATAGGGATAGAGATAGAGATAGAGAGAACCACCTTGGTGAGCCACTTAAAAGGACAAGTTGTTGGAAGATTTCTGGCCTCTTTGTTGTAGCTATGCATCCAATCATGGCTGACATGGAGTGTCCAACATATATGGAGTTCTTCACATTAAGTTCATCAAGAAGGCACAACAGGTCTTCCGCGTAACCATTTAAATTCGAGTACTTCTTTTCGTTATACAGTTTAGGATCTACGTTCGCCGAGAAAACCAAGTCGAAGACCACAACCTTGAAATAACATACAAGGAAAGGAATGAGGGAGTGCCAAACTGTTTGATCTGTACCAAATCCATGTGCAAGGACTAGAGTTTGAGTGCCGTTGCCGTAAACATTGGCGTTTAAGGCTTTGGCAAGACCTCCTCCATTGTTGCACACCACACCCATGTTTATGATAATGAAATAGTACTGAAAAGATGAAGCTAGTAAATGAATAGACTAAAAACTCTAAGAAGACTACAATCATTTCCTTGCTTGTAATGCCCTTTATATAGGTCTTCTGTTAGTCACATATTAGGAGCACTCTATTCAACAAAATAATTTGTCTAATTAAGTAAAAGAAAGGTCCTCCAAGTAACATGTAGAAGTGTGGCGTGTAATATGACATTTGTTTTATAGAATGATAACTTTGATAAATGTAACAAAGGAATTTACTTATCTTGAAGTAGTATTATATTTGTTTTCAAAGACGTTATATAGATTAATTAATGTTATGATATACTACTTATACTTTTACATATTACAATATAGAACCGGTCCTTTTGTCATGGAACAAAAATAAACCCTCTGTATGTCCGTCTATGAGCATGCACCGGCCCATTACTTTTAATCATAGTAGCTTTACACTTCACATTGTTTTTGTATGTCTGTCATTGTAAATAATTTCCCTTTAGAGTAACATCCTTTATGAGCTTGGTTTGCTACCAGCCACCAGAAAAGGCAGTAACAAAAACCGTCACGCTATGTAGAAACTAGAAACATAATGAAAATAAAATAATAATAAAGTAAAATAAAATGCATTTGCATAGAAAGGTACCCTCAACTGTTTGGAAAAGACCATTGAAAGTTATTGCATTTGTTGATGGATGATTGATATGTGTCTGCATCCACTGCATAAATTTTCGCGTGTGATTATCTAAACGTATTATGTGTATGTGTTAGGTCTAATCATGACTTAACTTATACTTAAGCAAAAAATAAAAAGCATGACTTAATTTAGCACACTGAAATTGAAAGGTTAGGCAGATGATACTGAAGCTTCACCAACTGATTTCCAAGCTTTATGTTCTCTGACCCTTTAGAAAAGGGCATAAGAAACAAAGGAAAAAGAGATCATGTTTCCTTTGCTGTTAGATATATAGAAGTCTTGGTGGTATAGTTTACTTCAGCAGAAAACAATGTTTTTCTACAAATGCAAACCATGTTTCTCTGAATTGTATTTTTTCCAAACTGCGTAGTTCTAAGAGTCCATTGTTTTCATAGATTTAAACCACAATCTAAATATTTTTGCTACAGCGTTCTCTCACAAAAATTTGAATTTCTATTCAAATTTTCTGTTTAAACCTACGAAAAGAGAGGACCCTAAATTTCTTATTGCATATCTCTGTATGAACAAAACCCACATCAGAACTCAAATTTCAGCCATTGATCTATGTGAAAATGCAAGGGAAGAGGCGCTTTATGTTATACTATGGAGACAATAAATGCAGTCTAACAAATTTGCCGTCCTTGAGTTTATTGTCTTCTGTTTTGTATCAACTTTTTGTATTGAATGATGGTGTCAGAGATAGTGAAAGCCCTCCTCCTCATTTAATGTTTTTAAGTCTGCGAAAATATCGTCCCTTGTAAATTATTTTCTTGATTTTCGGTTGGGATTTTCCATTTGTCTTATTCCCTCCTGGTCAAATTTGAAAGAGAAGAAAATCTCAACCCAGAATGGAAATGCAAATGTTTGGTCAGAAGGCCTTTTGTTTTTCCTCCTTAATTTCCCAAAAGAAATCATGGTCAATGCAGTTGAGAAAGCCGTGTATAGTATATATACTCTTTTATTAACAAGTTCTTTGACAAGAATATATATGGGACCTGGTTCATAACCATTCTTTTTAATGCATCACAACTGTTTTGAGGCGGTGTTCAGAACCATTCACAAGTGCAAACAAAAGAACTTCATGACGGTTTTGAAACGATCGTGAATCGCTAGTCAAGAAAACTCTTGACATTTTGCACCGGGGTTTTAACCGTCGTGAAGTTTGAGCCGCGTAGCTGATTAGCATGAAGTTCAAAACAATGATAATTGTTAACAGAATTGCATGAAGCTCTTATGTCTAGCATTTAAAGGGTGGCTGCATTATATATGTGATTGCTCAGTTTCATTTTACATGCATTTTATTTATGTATGTATGTTTGTTTGTTTGTTTGTTTGCCTAATTAGTGATGTTACAGGCCAAATTGAACAAGTTTCTTGTTAAGTTGTTAATTAATTTCTATAACATGAAGTGAGGAAATAGAAAAGTTGATATAACTTTTCTACATTAGCCATATATATACAAGCAACTTGGCTTTGATCATAGAGATAGATTTGCTCAATAGTTGCAGCCAAAAGTGGGACCACAAATCCAAGACAGCATATATAGCTAACCGAAGGTTGATTTAATTAATATAAGCATTTTGATTTTATTTTAACAGTACTGGAGAGTTATCATTTGAATATCTTTTTGTTTGATTCTCCTTAGAATGCGGCCGCCTTTCGATTTTCCTTTTTTTTTTTTTTACTGTTTTAAAATGTTTTTATATTTTAATTTTTTTACTGTCGTTTCATATGAACGGGTCGTTCTCTAAATTTCCATCGCGTTGGAATTTGGCTGTGATGCTGTTGACCTTTGTTTCTAAAGTTATTATAGTGTTTCTAAGGGATCTTGGTTTTCTAAGATACAATATTGACATTCCTCAAGAATTAAATATGTTTAATTATGTTAATTATAATTTATTAGTGTACCTAATTTAACTTTTCTTAATTAAACAAGAACTTTTAAACTTACTTTCAGTATTTATAATTTCACCCCTTTTCTTTCCCTCATTTCCCTCTCGCTCTCTCGTCACTCCACTCTCTCTCTCTAACTCTCTCAGCTCAATCTCTCCCTCTCTCATGTCCTTCTCTCACTCTCTCTCGTGCATCTCTCTCACTCCCTCAGAGCTCTCTCTCCCTCTCTCAAAGTTTTCTCTCTCAAGGACATTTTGAACTGGATTCGAACCAAAAACGGAGATTTCCAAGAAGTTTTTAATATCAAAGCCTAGATCAAGGTAAAACTCTTTAAAACTCTCTTTAAACTTTCAGATCTAGCCTTGTGGAACTCATTTTTAGTCGAGTTTGGTGATTTCTGGTTTAGATTCACTTTTGGATAGATTTTGAATGGGTTTTGATGAAATCGGTGGAGTTACACTCCTCTGTCACCGGTCGACCGGTATACACTAAATCTGATCCTAAACAGTTCAAAAACCCTGTTTTGACCCTGAAACTCGATGTAGAACCAATCTAACTTCATTTGGGAACTCAAAGTAAGTGGATTAGCCACATTAATCCTTGTTCCCATTCAATTTTCTAGAATGAATCCCAATTCCCAAAGAATCATGATTTGAATTAAGAATTGTTTATGAACTTTAATTTTAAGTTAAGGCACACTAGTATGATACAATTGTATGTGATTAAACAAGAATGTTTAGAGGAAAGCATTAAACTCTAAGCCGTTGATTTTGTTGACGAAGCTAGTGGCACAATTGGACTTGGAGCTTCAAAGACAAGTGGAGCTAGGGCTACGTGAAGACAGCCACAGGTTTGATATCCGAGAGGTAGGATATTCTTGTCCATATCCTTGATAGCCATGATTTAAATGATTTTGGCCTATGAAAATGTTCTAAAAACAAAACATGTCTAAAGAAAAATGATTTTAGAAGAAATAGCATGAATAATGCTATTGAGTTTACAATAATTTGGAAATGAGATTTTAAAGAGTTTTCTTTCTTAAAATGAGATATTTTAAGAATTGATAAAACGCATGACGGCTACAGAGATCGGGATATGGGAATCATATCCTTGGGGGCAGGTCCCGAAACCAGTACGGGCCACTTCTTACTCAGTGGTGATATTATGGCTTTGCATATTTTCATTATTTAGATATTTTACCACTATTATGTGAGTATTTCCTTTCTTTAAAGGATGATCGGATCCGGATGATCCGTTCGGGCCGTGAGCACTTTCATTTATAAAGTTTTATAAAATTATATCCTACTAGGCCTTCCGCTCACTTTTTGTGTTTCAAATGTATTTAACCCCACCACACGACGCAAGAAGTAGTGCAGAATAGGTAACTACTACCGGTGAGGTGAATCCGATTCTGAGAAGTAAAGATCAGCACATTTCTTTATTTTCCTTAAGGCATGTATTAAATTATGGATTGTAAACTCAAATATTGCTAGACTGTGGTTGATGTCAACATTTACTTTCTTGTTTATGTTCGTGTATGCTAAACCTGTTGGGATTCCTGAAATGATACCAGAGGTGAGGTTTTGAACTTGTTTTATTAGAATTTCCACCACTTTCCTTGAAACTTAATTTCTTATAACTAGTGGGGTTTGTTTGGAAATACATTAATATTTTGGATTAGAAATTTAATTTTAAACGGTTAGTTGTTAATCAATTTCTTACGCAAGTTTAAATTTTTAAACAAGCCTCCACGTCACTAATCCCTGTTTGGAGGCGTGACAAGTCTTGGTATCAGAGCCCTAGGTTTTAGAACCTTGGGGCTTCGAATTATGCATACAAGAATGACATCAGGAAACCACAAAAATGGTCTAGTTTTCTTTTTTAATTAAGAGAATGCCACCGCATCACAGGAATGCTAACCCGCCGGCAATGCCGAACGAATAGTTCATGGATGCGATGTACACGGCCTTCCAGGGAATGGCTACCAGAGCTCAGAATGAACGCTCTGTGGAGGACAGGAAACAGGGCTACTTTCATGAGTTTAGGCATAGCTCAATTCCTGCCTTTACTAGTGTGGGTGGACCTCAGGAAGCTGAGTACTGGTTTGAATCGGTGTCCAAACATTTGAATACTATGAGGTACTAGACGAATACTGGGTGGAGTTCGCTGCATTTAAGTTTGAAAGTTTGGCCAATGCTTGGTGGAAGCGAATTAGGCGAACGTATGATGTTGAGGAGATGGCCTAGGAATAATTTAAAGAGCTCTTTAATGAGCAGTTCTTTCCCCAGAGCTACCGAGATGAAAATGCCATGGAATTTATGGGCTTACAGCAATGGGGTATGTCAGTGAGGGAGTATGAAGCCAAGTTCAACGAGTTGTCTCGCTTTGCTCCTTCCCTAATTGAATTTGAGCACATGAAGTGCCTCAAGTTCGAAAGAGGCCTTAAGAGCACGATCCAGAGGTCATTGGTGACCTTAAGGCTTCGAGTTTACAGTGACTTGGTTGCAGCGGCCATCTGCGTTGAACATGAGCACTTTGCCTACCTCCAGAGTAGGGAAGCCTCAGGCAGAACTTCAGGAGGACCCCAGAGAAACAACAGGAAAAACAGAGATCAAGGGCAAGGTAGTAGGGGAGAACCCAGTGGTAGTAGCAGCTCTTTGAAAAGTGGGAAGAGTGGACCCTATAGTTTTAAGTGCCACCATTGTAGGGAGTTAGGGCATATAAAGAGAAACTGTCCTCATAGGAATCAACAGATGAACTAGCAGACCCAGCAAACCCAGCAGACTTAAAGGGGTGTCACTCCTAGTCAAGATAGACTCCTACAATTCACACCCTTCTATCAGCCCCAGTTGCCTACCCAGATGTCAACCCTTCCTACATCAACCTTTCATCCGTCGAACTACACCTATTTTTTACCACAAGCCTCGGGATCGGTATAGTCTACTCCACCACAGCAACAGTATAGGCCAGGAAACCAGAGGCCCCACAACAACGAGAAAGGAAAAGGGAAAGCACAAGGACAAATCCATACCCTGACAGGAGGAAGTTCTAGAGCTCATGCCAAAAATCCAGTTGTTGAGGGTATGATACTTATCTCACACTTATTCACACGAGTATTATTTGACACTGGTGCTATGCACTTGCTTATTTCTACTTCTTTTATGAAAATTTTAGGTTTGAAACCTGAGGACCTAGAGACTCCAATGTACATGAACTCTCCACTGGGGTGTGTGGAGGTGACTTGCATATGTTGATCATGTGTGATCACGATGGGAGGTGAGAAATTGGAGGCAGACTTGATTATCCTTCCCATGAACTTATTTGACATAGTGCTTGGAATGGATTGGTTTTCAAGATACGGGGCGGTTGTTGATTGCCACTGTATGAGAGTTATCTTGACTACTAGTTCTGGCACGATAGTAACCTATCAAGGAGGTGTTAACCAGATTATAGAGGAACGACTATTGACGCATAGTGTCAGAGGATGGTGAAACTTAGCTTGTTTCTCCTTTCTTTTCACTTTAGAGGGTGAATCCAGTATCGCCAGGAAAAATGTTGAGATCCCCGTGGTTGATGAGTACGTGCATGTATTACCTAAAGAGTTGCCCGGTTTACCACCCGACCGAGAAATTGAGTTTTACATCGATTTACTTCTAAGGATGGCTCCAATTTCTATCGCTCTGTACCGAATGGCGCCCACGGAGATGAAAGAGCTAAAGAAGCAACTTAGTGAGTTAGTAGAAAATAGATTTATTAGGAACAGTACTTCCCCGTGGGGTACACCTGTCCTATTCATGAAGAAGCACGACGGATCTCTTCGGTTGTGTATCGACTACCGGCAGTTGAATAGGCTTACCGTGAAGAATAAGTACCCATTGCTGAGAATCGATGAGTTGTTTGATCAGTTGGGTGGATCACGATATTACTCTAAAATCGACTTGAGATCTGGCTACCATCAGTTGAAGATTAGGGAGGAGGATATTCTGAAAATAGCCTTCAAAACTTGGTATGGGCATTTTGAATTTCTTGTAATAACTTTTGGATTAACGAATGCTCCTACTACTTTCATGGATTTGATGAATCGAGTCTTCCGACCGTATCTAGACTAGTTTGTGATAGTCTTCGTTGACGACATTCTGGTTAACTCGAAGACTTGGGAAGAGCATGAGCAGCATCTGATGATCATTCTCTAGACTTAATTAATTATTAATTTTATTAGAGCTCGGGATTATAGGTTCATTAGTCCCCGCGTTACCCTAGTAATTCTACAAGACACAAAGGGTAAAATAGAAATTTTAAAATTACGAAATTCTAAAATTAAACACTCGAAGATAATTAATTGAGAATTAATTATTATTTAAATAATGTGATTAGTTAAATTTAAATTTGGACGCATCTAGGTTTATCCATTTAAACTTATTTGATAAGTTGTTCAATTTAGAATTCAAATTAATTTAAGTTTGACTTAAATTGGAATTTGAATTTGAGTCAAAATTGGATTGCAAGATAAAGGATGATTTTCTCTTCCTTCCCTATCTAATATTAGCGCCTACACAGGGATAAAATCCCCTGTGAATGGCCAGCCATAATGGATAAAAGAAAAGAGGAGATTTTGTTCCAAATTCAAATAGGAGATAATTAACAAGCTTTATCTTGGAGATAGAGATTGGATTCCTTCTAGAAGTTTGAGTTCTACTCTATAAATAAGAGAATGATAGAAAATTGTGAGACACAATCTTTGAACACAATTTTTGACCTATATTTGATATGGTTGCCGAAATTTTCTAGTATAGTGCAAAGGAAAATTTTTTCTTCAAAAATTCCACATCGTGTATGCGTTGGTGTTTGTGAAAATTTGAGTGTTTATTCTAACCCGTTTTGTCTCAGGTGTGCCCACACACACGTCTTTGTGGATTCTAGGAATTGACATGAAAGACATTGGTTTTCTAAACACAAGGCTTTAGAGCAAGGATTGTTTGTGGTCAAAGAACTCAAGTTATCATCCTAATCGGCCACCGGGTATAATTCCTAATTGAGTTCTTATTAAATAAATTAATGTGATTAATTTTTTCGTGCATAAATTAATATAATCTATAGAGTATCACAAAATATTATGAAAATTTTTGTTATACACGATCCGCTATCTCCACGCTTCCGCATCCGAATTCGATTCAGAAACCAACAATTGGTATCAAAGTGGTTTATTTACGATATTAATTTATGCTCCGATTATTTGATAATCAAAATTAATATATTAAATATGTGATATTTAATTATGTATGTATGTGATGGGTAGGCACTTGCATTTATTGATGTTTATATTTAATTCATGTTGATGAATGTATGAATGATGGATTTGGTCATTAATTATATGGTTCCGTGGATAACATTAAATTCGTTCAAATTAAATTATTTGTAATTTTATTCGGGATTAGAATTATTGTAATTCTAGGATTTAGGTAGAATTAGGGTTTTTTGATTTTGAATCAAAAGGAAGCCCAGAAGATCAAGTTTGAAGATGCCCAGAAACAACCCCAGATCTGCCCAGACCAGTGCCCAGAAAACGCCCAGCGCGCGGCCAGTTCGTGCACGCGCGCGCCCACTCATGCCCAGGCGCGCCCAGACAGCGCGCGGTCAGACCGCGTGCGCGCGCCCAGACAGCGCGATTGTATATATTTATATTTTATGTTGATAATTATATATTATATGTTCTTGCATATAACATGCCATATAGATATAGTGTGCCTACTCATGTTTTATAACATGTCATGCATACACGTGCATTTATTATTATTTATTTTATTTATTTAAAAGAGTTTTAAAAGGATAAAATAAAATAAGAACCATGCGCTAAAATTAATTTAATAAGATTAAATTGATTTAGTAGCAAAATTGATTTGTAAAATAATGTTATATGTGAAATTGAATTTAAGAGTTAAATTTTAGAATTTCACATGTCTGAAAAATAAATTGTTTCTTTATCAGGTCTTGAAAAACATGAGATGATTTTCAAATAAAATACATATTTGCAAAATAATGAGTGGCAGAGGGTTGTATGACAATACGACCCACTGGTCTCCACCATTAGCGCAACACCGTGAGATCCGAAGAGGGGCTTTACGGCGACATTGAATCGCCCTCCCAAAGGAGAGTGTTCTTGCCGGATCAATAACAAGGTTGGCTTCCAAGGGATAGTATTTCAGATGTATTTCTGAATTGACTACCCAAAGCTAGATATCCGGAGTTAAGTCAATGGGATCTGAAACAGTGAGTTACACTCATAAAATATAATCAAAGTTGTTGGTTATATTTTGACTAAAATAATGGTAGTTAAGAAATATGAAAATATGAGATATTTTGATTATATTTATTAATTGATAGGAGTCTCGGTTCCATTTGCAAATAATTTGACTACCCAAAGGTACACTTTATTTATGGTAAATTGGATTATCGTTGGCACCTAAACTTAAAACATGATTCATGTATTTTTCATGTGCATCATGCATCATATTTAATTGTGCCTAAAATTATATGTTTTGATATTCATGCACATAAATTGATTAGATGAATATTTTACTTATTTCCAGCAATATGTTAAATGTTGGGAATAGTGTCCTAGAAGCATGAGATGTAATAAGATATTTATTATTTAATTAATAAAAGAGTTTATTCATCATTTTATGTGCATATATTTATGAATATTTTATGAATATCAAATGAAAATTCTGTGATTATTTATGTAACTTTAAACATTGTATATAAGTGTTATATACGAGAGGATAATGTTTAAGGATAATAATAAAAAATGTTATTCATAATGAATTTAATTAAAGTTC